>NW_009218056.1:0-22271 GCF_000690835.1 Fulmarus glacialis | reverse complement strand
GGCTGGCCGTCTGACTGGCTGCCCTTTGTTTGTTTTTTACGGTGCGTTCTCTGTCAAAATGGATTTTGACATAAGCAGGAACTGTGAAGCTGAAATTACTGGTTCTGGATGCAGGCACGCACGCACACGTGTGAAAATGGTCTCGAGGAAACGCTGCCCAGAGCGTGCTGGCCTGTATTAGCGTATGAAAATTCACTGATGGAGTTGATGCTTTTCGGTATTGTCAGTGAACTTCTGGGCCTTGACTTAACATCTGTGGAAAAATTGGCCTCCAGCTCCTGAACCACAGAGTTCCCCTTGCGCGGTCCTGGGAGGGCCAGCGGCGTTGGGAACTTGGTGTAGCAAATCTGAAGGGAGACGAAGCAGTAAGAATGCAGGAGTTCTGTGTCTGATGAGGAAATGGCTATAGTGTTTAGCATTGCCTTCAGAGGTAGAGGTCACCTGTGCAGCGATAAGGATGTAGGTGTTCAGATGGAAACGTAGTAGTGTTCTGTGGTTGTGCAGATGGATAACTAGTCTGTGTTTAGATAAGGTTTATAGGGATGGGTAATCAGTTACAAGAGCAGCCAGCTAAGATTTCAGATGTTCACATCCTTCTTTAGCAGTGAGTTTGATGTTCACGTCCAGGTAGCCCTCAAATTTAAACTTAAGTTAGAGTTTTCATGGGTACTGTGATTTATCATTGTTTGTGCATGTATCCTGCTTTCTGTCTTAAATACTGTACCATCTCAAGCTGAAATATGAAGCAGATCTGATGGATTGAGTTTATTCACTTGAGCTCTGTCATGAGTTGGCAAGCCATTAAGGTACAGGTGAAGAATTAGGGTGATCCTTGTGAAAACAAATGTAAAACTTGACACAGAGAAGTGAGGCCATGTCTGCCCAGCCCTTTGGAGGTCTCCAATACTGACATTGTTGTGTAGTGATAATTGTTAAGTGAAGGCCAGGGCTTGCTTTCTCACCATGAACCCTCGGCGATTAACATGTTGCTGTTCTTCTGGTGAAAGGTAAAATCAAGGGCTTGACGTTTGTGCTCTTTGAGGATGCTGTGTCGGTTTTTGTAAGGCTTCTTGTAGACTAGGGAACGTGTCTCTTGCTCTCATGCTTCCCTAAAGCAGTCCCATAGAAGCAGCTGTTTCAAAATAGGTTGGCACTATAGGATAGATCTGGGTTAAGAAGATCCCACCGGATCTAAAGATTTCACTTTAGAAATAATTCAAATTGCTCAAGGATCCTTTCTACTTTTCTAAAAGATACATTTAAGTAACATTCAGCATCAGATTTACAAAAAAAAATTCTATATGAGGTGGTTAATATTGGGTAAGCAACACTCTTAGTTTTAGGACGTGTTTGCTGGATGCTTTTCACTGGATACAGCACATTGCCCACCTTAAGTTTTGGCAGGCAATGTGTGCTCTCTCTCCTTGACATAACTGCTGCTTGCAGGGATTTCTTCTGTCTTGCTCCTATTATGTGGAATTCTTACATTCACAAGTATTAGTGATCGTATTGGTGAGAGGGCTTTCCTAAATCTTTGACATTTTGAAAAGAGTGCGTGTGTGGAGGGAGTTTCTGCCTTGGAGAAACTCTGGTAATTTTTCTTGTCACTACATCTAGTGACAGTTAGTTTTTTGAAGCCTAAAACAGAAAATTGGGGTGAAGAATAACCACGCTAATCAATGATGAACTTGGTAATAAGAAATGTGATTTCAAGGTATTGGACATTGCCCTCTGGTATATGGTAATCATTTGTCTTTTTACTGGGTGGGGAAGGGGGAGAATATTTTATACAAAAATTACTTGTGATTAAGCATGGGATGCTGTTGACTGAGTGATGTATTTACAAGTGCCTGTCAGGTGCTTGGGTGTCATTAGTACCTTATTGTAAACTCTGCTGCTTTCATGTGTCGACAGAAGAGATGGTGAATTCGAATTATCTCCTTGTCTCAACATCGTCATATTAAAAAAGGTTGTTGTGCTCTTATAAATGTAGGAGACCATGCCCACTAGAGCTTATAACGTTCTGGTGTAGTGCTGTTCTGTATTGTTGATGGCCTAGGTAAAAGCAAGAGGCACCTTTAAAAAAAAAAAACAAAACCAAACCACAAACAAAGAAAACAAATCGCCGCCAAAAAGCGGGCGATGATGGAGTGACAGGAAGAATCTGTGTTTGAACTCTTAAGTTCTGAAGTAAGTGAATGGCTGGTGCTGAGGTTTCTCTTATGTTTTCTTTATTGGAATGCTTTGAAGCACCACTTTTTTTTTTTTTCTCAGTTTTGGTCGCTGTGGTAAAAGGCAAGGAAGTATTTCTCACCACAGTGAGAGAAACCACAAAAGATTTCGGTTTCCAGTTTTTCCCTCCATTTATGGGTGTAGCTTTCTGTTTGAGATGGAGATAGTTTGCTGCATATTAATGGTGTTTACAATGTTAATTTCTAACTATGCTGACATAATTTCTGTCAGTTCTTGGATATGGGGAGAGTTTGTTTATTGTAAACATGCCGCTTCTAGTTATGTGCTTGCTGCTTTTATTTGAGCATATTTATTTGTTTGCCTTTTAGGCTGGCAGTATAAACATGAGTAATTGAGAATCTACATGTGAGTAGTAGTTGTGTATTGTGATGAATGAGATCCTGTCTTAATGTATCTATCCCCTAGTGTGAGGTGAGCGCCTGGTGGTTCCTGTGGTGAAAGCCAGGGCTCTGCCAGCATGCCTGTTTGTCACTGGAGATCAAAAGGATTTGTCACTTATGCCATACATTTCCGTTTTTGCTCTCCATAATCAAGTGAGCTGGGCCGCTGTATTAAAAAGAGCTGTCTTTTTTTTATATATATTCTGCATATCAATAGCAAATTTTAGAAGATTGAACAAAAGTACTCAACAGAAGTGTCAATGGCATACGCTTAGGCTGTTGCTTGTGGGATGAAGTGTGGAGGTATGCTAATCACGTGCAAGATTTGACCCATATGCCCCCTCCACAAAAGGTACTGTGTATATATAGAATGGAAGTTGCTGGGTACTTTCCATAATATCAGTTGAATCATGAATTTAACAAGGCTGTGCAAGGGCATGGATACTTTATCTGATGATATTTTTCCCTCAGACTTACCATGTTAGAAAGTTCCCACTATCCTTCTATATCATCTGTTGGCCTTCACATGTTAAATGACACTTTTCTGGGGCCATAAATGTAGGAGTGGGAGGACCTGCCCAACTGACTGCGCAGGAAGCAGGCGTTGAAAGGGCTGGACTCTTTAATGTGCTGGCATTGGTGCGAGCGTGTCTTGCCCTCCCATCTGCTCTAAGACCCAGCTTCTCTGGAGCGGTAAACCTGGGTAATAAGGAACCGGTAGCCTTGCTGAGCAGCCTGCTCTCTGTTAGGGATCAAGACAGGGTGCAGACAGCTGTGAGCAACATCCTACTCTGTTCTCCCTGCCAGTTGCTATTTTTAACTCTATAATATCCAAAGGCTGCAAGCAGTATTGGAGGTATCTTGCCACAATGATGATTATCATTTCAGGACTTAAGAACAAACATTGGGTTTGCACAGTAGTTTGGCGTACTAGGAAGATGCACTGACTGGATTGTTCGTGTCAGGTGGATAAGCAAGTAGTTTCTTGAGCTCCATTCTCCTTTAGAGTTGATTTTTTCTGTTGTGTTCAGTTCTTTTCTATGAAAAGGCGCATAGTCTATAAGATAAAGAGCATTTTGTGCCAAATCGCGCACACGTAAGAAAATTCGCTCTTTACCGTGCAAATAGGCTTCCCCCAGCCCGCTCGCTATCATCTCAGTTCGCAGTACGTACCAACTTGAGAGCGCATCTGGGCCCTCTCTGGCTGGTGCTGTGATTGTAGCATCTTGCTGGAGTATCTGGGAATAGGTCAGGTGTGACGGACAAGGGCCTTTTGACGCAGAACGTGTGGGAGTGGCTGTAATGTGAGATTTGGAATAAGTACCAGGGCTGCTTTTGAAGGCTGCTGTAAAGGACAAGATGTCTTCCTTCTATGCTGTTAGGTTCATAGTGGGGATGAGCAGGACCATCCAGACTGTCTTTTAATATTCTGGAAAGCAGCTAAAAAAGTCGTGTTTACTTGGGTATAGTAATAGGCACTTTGGGGTATTTGATGTGATTGATGCTAGCTTGCTTTCTTCTGTAGCAAGCCTTGCTTGTGATGGCTCCTAACTCTCTCTCTTGCATTCTGTAGGCACTGGGGAGAGTGGAAAAAGCACGTTCATTAAACAAATGCGTATAATTCATGGCTCAGGCTACTCTGAAGAGGACAAAAAAGGCTTCACCAAGCTGGTGTACCAAAACATCTTCACTGCCATGCAGTCTATGATCAGGGCCATGGAAACCCTGAAGATTCTGTACAAATATGAACAGAACAAGGTAAGTTTCTCACAATTTTTGCATGTGTTTTTAGGCAGTGGGGGTTCTAGGGTTTGACTCCTAAGTTCCTGTTTGTTCGTGTCCTTTTGGACAAAAAAGGCTTCACCAAGCTGGTGTACCAAAACATCTTCACTGCCATGCAGTCTATGATCAGGGCCATGGAAACCCTGAAGATTCTGTACAAATATGAACAGAACAAGGTAAGTTTCTCACAATTTTTGCATGTGTTTTTAGGCAGTGGGGGTTCTAGGGTTTGACTCCTAAGTTCCTGTTTGTTCGTGTCCTTTTGCATTGCAATCTCATTTTTCTTTCCCATAAATGTTTTGTGCTTAAGGACTGCTTTTTATGGCATTTTGCTGATACCTGACTCCATTTACTTGGTGTGTTAAGGGATAGAGCAACTTTCTCAGGATGGTTTGTGCACTGGTCTGCATAGTGAGTGGTGGGAGCAAGGGATTGGGATACGATAGAGTGTATAGGAGAGGTGCTCTTTTTAGTCATTTCAAGGATTCAGTATTGTTAAATGTGTCGGGCTTTTCTTTGCATGAGTTACTATTCACATCGGAACTTGAAGCTGACAAAATACATGCTGGACCCAAAAGACACCTCTGCTGGTAGTTATCACTATTACTGCAGTCTGTCATTTTTTCTGGTAGGTACTGACCAAAGGTACAAACCTTTCTTGAAGGGTTTTGATCTCAGCCACAGAAATGTGATTTGAGCTGAAGTCTGGCGTACTGATTTTGGGTCCAGGAATAAATTTTTCAGCCAGATCTGGTCTAAATTATTTTAGCCTTTTTGGGGGAGGATGGGAAGGGTGAGGGTATGCCAGGAAATTAGATTTTTTTAGTGTGTTTTGCTTCTTTAATTCTCAGTACCTTAATATTTTTAAGTGAAATTGTATTTTTTCTGTTCTGTCACACAGTAACTTGGAGCTGATTTTTAATAACTGTTTGTAGGGACTGGATGGTGCACCAGGAGTTCTTGAGTCTGAACACCTTTTTGGCCTTTAGAGAGGTTCTGCAGTCTCAGTGATGAGAATAGGCAGGGTGTGAGGAAGCTTGCCTTGCCTGTGCTTTACCTGGGGCACGGTGGAGGTGTTTTGATAGGTATAATCTGCCAACTTTTACTTACGATAATGTGTGCAGAACTTGGCTTTGTTTTTTATTTTTCCTGGCATAGATGGTATAGGCAAAAGCCCCTTCCTGTGGCAAGTGTACCAAAGATTTCAGAAAGCAGCTTGGTGTGGATAATAACTTCACAGATGCCGTAGGCTGTTGTAATGACTGTAGTCCTTCCTTTGCTTATAGGTTGTAGGGTGGGCATTTTTATTTTCTCTCTCAAAAGGGATCATGATTGAAGTACACTGAAACAATGTCTCTATGGCTATTCAAAATGTAGTGTCAAATTTTTTTTGTAAGAAACCTGAGATAGCAACTTGTTATCCAACTGCAGTTTAACCCCTCAGAAGTTGGGCAGTCTGGGTTCTTCACAGGGAATGCTCTGCCTTGGAAACCATTGTGGTTCAAAACACCTGGTGATCTGATGATAGGTGAAACCTGCTGCTGGTTTACAGCTTATTCTGTGAAGGAGCGTATGATGCTTTTGGGGGAATTTTGCTGATGTCTGCTATGTTTTGGATGTATAGTTTACCCATTTTCCCTCTGGTCTTAGCAACCTGGTCCACAACCAGCATGTGGATCCTTGAAGTCATAATGTAAGGATTTAGTTCATCTGAGAATTTTTTTGTGGGCCTCTGACCGGTAACCCCTGCTCCTGACCCCTGACCTCCCCCTCCCCTTCTTTTTCCTTTAATTTCTCTTTCTTTCTTTTTTCCCCCTCTCTTTCTTTCTTTTTTCCCCCTCTCTTTCTTTCTTTTTTCCCCCTCTCTTTCTTTCTTTTTTCCCCTCTCTCCTTTTTCTTCATTCTCCAGGCCAATGCAGTGCTGATCCGGGAAGTGGATGTAGAAAAGGTCATGACATTTGAGCAGCCATATGTAAGTGCAATTAAAACATTGTGGAACGACCCTGGAATACAAGAGTGTTATGACAGGAGAAGAGAATATCAGCTTTCCGACTCAGCTAAATAGTAAGTATATAATCACTGGCATGTACTGGTAGATGGTAGTGATGGTCTAACAAATAATACCTGTCCAATTTTTTTACTTGAAGTCTAGAGTTTGTTTCAAAGGGCAGGAACACTGCTGTAGATTTCACTACATAGTTTGTTTAAAGTACCTTTTATCTTTTTCATTGAGGCGGATGAGTCTTGCAAGTGTTTTAGACAAGCTGCACAGTCTCTGTTGGCTACTTGTATTGGGATAAAAATCATAGGCATATGAGAGAGGCACTTTGCCTCTATTAGCCAGAAGTATCCTTATGAAGAGTTAAGATGAAAAAGCAGTGGGAGCAGGTAACTGGTAACTTGTTTGAATCTGGCTCCGGAAAGGCAAAGAGCTTTGCTGGAAGTGGGGGAAGCTGTGTTTATTTGGGGGTAGGTTTAGATCTGGAAATTCCTTACCATTTGCTACTTTTTGTGAGGGTATGAGGTGTTCTGGTGGGTGATACAGACAGTTGTTCACACATCTGCTCCTGGGTACACCTGAGGCTGTAATCTCTACCTTATGCCATCTATGTTGGTCCTGGCTCTTAGGCAGCAGAAGTGTTGCCCTTTCTCTTCAGGTTTGTCCTTTGGCCTACAGGTGTACATGGATGTGTAACTTAATGGCTTTATTATTAACAAAATCTAAGTCTGGTGACATAGGTTCGTTTATAAATAGAAAACCTTAGATGAGACTAGATTCTGAAACATAAGCATCCACTGTACTTAAACTTTCTCTGTAGTAAAGATTGTCTTCCACACTGCTGTACAGAGTTGATAAAGTTGTCCTTAATGTATCTGTTTATCCTCCAAGGGAGATGGCTCGTGAATTACTGTTCCCCAAAGATGTATTCTGTTATTTTTCCACATCACATTTTAAGTGGTTCAGATGAGGGAAAGACTAAACATAGCAGTGTTTAAATCTGTATATTTATGTGCTGCAAATTAAGGTAGTTTTTTTTTTTTCCATTGTGCTTCTTGTAGCTATCTTAGCGACGTGGATCGTATTGCTACCCCAGGATATCTACCAACTCAGCAAGATGTGCTACGGGTTAGAGTTCCTACAACCGGTATCATAGAGTACCCCTTTGACCTAGAGAATATTATCTTCAGGTACTGAAGGTGTATTCATGTTACAGCTGTGCTGAGAGAGGAGTGATATGGTTTCAGGAAGGATGAGTTCTGGATTGCTTTAGAGTGTCCAGGTGCTTAGTTGAGAGGCTTGAGTGGATGTACGTGCTGTGATGTTATGAAATATCTGCTGACGGGTGCTCCTGTAACAGGGGTGGTGTAACATTTTATTCTGATTAAGGGAAAACTCCAAGCTGAAGCATTGAATGTCACAAAACAGAACATGCTTTTGAATCAGTGACACTTAAAGCCCAGCTAACCATCTTGCAGGAATTGGTGTCCTTCCTGGGAAGGATTGCATTGCCGGCATCTGAGGCCGAAGTGGTGGCTTGTGAGGCAGCTGAGTGAACTGTTGGTAGCTTAAGCCACCAAGGGGAGGAGGGGGAAGCTTGCTCTGGGCAGTGCTTGGCTTGAAATGTATTTCCCTTTAAGAATGCTTAGCTCAAGTAACTTTGACCATTTATTTCTCCTTCAAAAAGAGACCATTTTTTGTGCAGAAATACTTCCTTGTATGTGATACCTAGCATCTACCTTCAGAGGTGGTTTTCTGTGCGTACCTTGTGCTCTCAGGATGACGCCAAAACTTGTTGCCTGTGCTGCTGCAGCAATAGATGGTATTTGGAGGCTTAAGCCAGCAATCGAGCATGGTATAAAGGGCACAATGACATGCCTGTCTATTGCAAAGCAATTTTCTCCCTAGCTCTCTGGTACTTACATGCTCCCTGCCCTTCTCTACCGCAGTGTTGACATTACAAGAGAGGAATAAAGAAGCCTGCATCCTCTCTTTTAAACCATTCAGTTACAGATATACAGAAAGTTACTCTCCCTGTTCTGGTTTGCTGACCTATGAAGTAGGTATAGGGTTTTAGCAAAGGTGGACCGGTGTTGCACTTTAGGTGAGTGATTAAATAATTTTAGTGTACCGTACAGGTGGGACTTAAAACTGAGGAGCTGAAGTGTGTAACTATTAAACAGCACATTCAAAGAAAAGTTTAATAACTAAAGAAAGCTCTCTGTGCGAGAGAAGTTTTGAGGCAAGCAGATGCTTTAATAAAAAGTAAAAATAGTTTGCTCGTTTGACAAAGCAGAGTTTTGAAGGACTTGTCTTTTCAGACTCAGGACTTCTGCTTAGCAAACCAGAGCAGGATGCAACTAAAAATAGTAATGCTGATATTTGGGATTTGAATTTGGTATTACTTGCCTATGGCCATCTCTTCAGTTTGATTTCTGGAACAAGATATTTTGTAAACTTGATGGTTTTGTTAGCCAGCCACATACATCCTCATGCCAGGTTAACTTGAATAGTAAAGAGCCGCATTTGTTCTGATCGTATGCTGCTCCTTTGCATTCAGAGAACTGCAGCTACTTCTGTGATACTGTATGTATTTCTCTTCCTTAGAATGGTGGATGTTGGAGGTCAAAGATCAGAACGAAGGAAGTGGATCCATTGCTTTGAAAATGTGACTTCCATCATGTTTTTAGTAGCACTTAGTGAATATGACCAAGTTCTGGTGGAATCTGATAACGAGGTAAGCCAAAGAATGGGAACTCTGCAGGAGGGTGGAAGGAAAGGAGGAATGTCTTTCTAGCTTCTTGGACGTTGGTACCAAAGTGCTTAGTGCCAAGTTGGGTTAGCAAGTATTGTTGGTTTTGGCCTTCAGTTCTTCCTATTGCAAAGGGAACATGAGCCTTAATGGGTCATGATGTCCCTGAGAATGGAAAATGCACAGTGCATTCAAATTATCTGTACTTCTCAAGTAATACTGAAAGACTCTGAAATTGCTGAGTTCTGTGTGCCTTGGAGGGTACTGTGCAGTGTGACGGCATGCTCTTAAAAATCACCCATTCCTCTTTTCCACACTGAATTACTTCATGCTGTGACTGCTGTCTTGTTAGGTAGTGACTGGTCTCTTTGAAGGTGCAATATTGAATTTTTGCACTTGCTAATAGATTAAAAAAATGCCATTAGGTAAGAGCAGTTATTCCTTTTCTACTAGACAAAACATGTTCACAAAGTATTTTGGCCAGTCCTCTCACGTGACTGTCAAAGCAGAAAATTACTTTTAAGCTTTTTGTTATGACTGGCTCGCCAATTAAATGAACCTTGAGTTCATCAGATTTTGCATTTTCTTTCCATTTACCAGCGCAGCTTGAGCCAGAACCTACCTGGGGCCAAAGTATTCTGTGTACAGTATCTGAGACGCTGGATCGATACAGATCTGAGTATGTGTGCAGGTAGCAGAAAGGCATCTTCGTGCTCATTTGTGAAAACAAGGCTTTCTTTTTCTTATTTCAGAACCGGATGGAAGAGAGTAAAGCTCTCTTTCGAACCATTATCACTTATCCATGGTTCCAAAACTCTTCTGTTATCCTGTTTCTCAACAAGAAAGATCTGTTGGAAGACAAGATCCTATATTCCCACCTTGTTGACTATTTCCCAGAGTTTGATGGTGAGTGGTTTTTAAGGAGGAACACTCTATATCTAGAAGAAGGGGTGGAGGTGGTTTGGTTAGAATTTTGGGGGGATTTTTTTAGAAAACTCAGATCTAGAGATGGGGAAAACATCTTAATTTGAGAAGAAATACCTACAACAATGAGAAAATGTCACAAAAATGTCTTAATCATATGTAGATAACTGGAATCTGATCGAATGATCGAATAATGGACCTCTCCTAGATGAAGAATTATTTCTTCCCCCAAATATGCACTTCAGAGTATTAAATAATGGAAGTCTAACTTTCCTACCTGCATGCTTGTGCATATAACCTGTTTCATAAGCGTGGGACAATTTGCTGGTATATTGGGCATTTTAACCCTCTAGTCAAGAGGTGACTTGTTTGAGAAACTTACTGGTCAAATACCCAAGTCATTCAAATGATAGTGCTGAAAAATCTCAGGTAGCATGAAATTCTTATTAGTGTGCCATCTGCAGTTGTGGAAAAATAGTACTTATGTGAAACAGAGAAATTCCCATCTGAAACAAAATTCTTTAGCCAAAATAGCATTTCAAGCTCTTCAGTTGAGTGCATTTAAAGTTGGCTGGTAACACATCTGTACAGGGCTGAAAATAAAAAAAAGTAGTGGAGAATGAGATCAGGCAACACACTTCTTGCCATGCTCTCATGTATTAACTCTGTCATTATGTGCTTTAAAAATACAAGGTAAAGGAAGAATTGCCATTTTGCAAACAGCTTTCTTCTTTTAAATGACTAATGAAATTGCTCCTTATTAGTGGTCCTCCCACTTCTGGAGTTTCATGCCCCCTGCTGTCTGAAAGCACAAGCACTCTGAAATTGTCAGTGGGGGAAAACATCACGTTTTTACATCAGGCTGGGAATGGCTGTGAGCTTCTAATATAATTAACAGCTGGAGACAAGATCGCAACATCAGGAAGTGTCATATACTTTCGTTTTTTTCATATAAGGATTTACTGTAGCTCCTTCAGGGATGCTGCATGGCTTGTGAGTGGGAGGTAGCCCGTCAGACCACCTCTCAAGAGATGGTCCTTTCCATGGAGAATGTGACAACATCAGTACTGTGAAAGAAAGATCAGTAGGTGACTTTTTTCTGAGGAGTTGTCAGCAAAATGAAGTAAACTGGCAAAATGAAGTAAACTGGCAAAAATTCCAGTTTTTAGCTCCTGTGAGTTGACCAGCCAGTTAGGACAGACTGCAGTGTTGGCTGAAGATGACCCTTGTTTGCAAAACATACGCTTGTGTCCTTCAACGCATAAGATCCATCTATATATTGGTAAGAAATATACATCCCTTCTCCAGAGGAGACCATTGGGTTATGTATATCCAGCATCTGTCACTGTTATCTGGTGAACGCAGCACATACAGGGTTGTGCTAAATGCCGTGTTTCAAAGCACAGTCTGAAATGACGCCTTGGTGTCTGTCAAAACTCTCAGCCTTGGAAAAATGCCTTTCGTAGGTTTTGGTTAGATAACTGAGAGGCATAAGACACTTCAGCTCCTGGGACTTTTATGCAATAAATGATCTTAATTTCTTCTTTATAGCTCTGTAACCCATAAGAAAAAGTGCACTAGCAATTATTCTGATGGATCGAACCGGGGAATGCACTTAGCATAAATCCATTAACTGGCTTCTTTGTTTGCTGCAGGCCCACAGAGGGATGCACAGGCAGCCCGTGAGTTCATTCTCAAGATGTTTGTGGATTTAAATCCAGACAGCGATAAAATCATCTATTCCCACTTCACATGTGCCACAGACACAGAAAACATCCGTTTCGTCTTTGCAGCTGTCAAGGACACCATCCTACAGCTCAACCTGAAGGAGTACAACCTGGTTTGACCTGCTGTGCTCTTGGCCCCTTGAGAAGCTTCATTGTGAAGAAAAGACAAAAAAAGAAATTTTAAATATGACAGGAAAAAAGTTTTAATTTTTGATGATGTAATGATTGCAAATTGTCTGATCTGTGGAGTGGCAAGTGCTCAGTGTTATCCTGGAGTCTCATGTCTCTGTCCACAGAGTAGTTGATTTCATATTTTTAACAAATTGCTTTTATTTCACAGTTAACGGGGATATGCCTCATTTCTTCAGCACCTTGCTTACTTCTTAATTTTTTGCCAAACAGCTAAGGCAGTCTCATCTTGAGCTTTCCTGTGTTGCTTAGCCACTTTTTTTTTTCCCCTTTTCATTCCCATGGTATGTATAGAAAAAAAATAACTTTCCAGCCGAGATTGTGAATTCACTGGACTGTGGGAGTGCAGAATGCTACTGGTCCCTTTGCCTTGTGCTATAGGGTGCCTCTGGTGTAATTTGCTAATCTTGCTTGCTTCCCCCCCACCCCTTCTTTCCCTTCCCTTCCCCAGGACACGCTCCATGGTTCACTGTGATGAAATGTTGGGGAGGAGCGATTGCTCTCCAACTATTGTGCAAAAAAAGAAAAAGACAAAACAACAAAAAAAAAAGCCATCACTTTTCCATTCTTTATATGTTCTAGTTCTGAGTTATTTTTTCTTATCAATTATAAAAGGTATGAAGACTGTGATTTTTTTTTTTTTTTTTTTTTTTTTAAATTATTGATGTTCTATACATAGTTTGCAACATGTTGCTGTATTTTGTTCATGGACTACAAATGATGGAAGCTCTTGGAGCAATAGCTGCTGAGCCTGGGGAAGTGCCTGACTGTAAATGTTCTTGTTTATTTTACTTTGGTTTTATTTTTTTCACACACATACACACATCTCCCCCACACCACAAGCGCATGTGCGCGCACAAGGCTCAATTTGCAGAGAGAAACTACGTTTTGTTGAGTAAAGTGTATGACATCAAGTGAGCAACTTCTCTATGCAGCAAATATCAAAAGCACATTGAGTAATTGTGGCATTTAAACATCAGACTTCGGCTGGATTGAAAATCTTAGTCTTGTGCCACCCTCTAGTTCTTTTCTTGCTGCTAGTAGCAAACAAGTCTTGTTTATTGCATTTTGTGCCAGTGTGTTGAATGACTTTGTAAGAATTCTTCGGTCCTGTCCAGCTTGCAGATTTTTAGAAAGGACCAGAGTTGGTGGGTGACAAATTTTGGGACGTAGGTAGGATTCTTACTTGAAAAGATTGAGGATAGCTCTTGGAGGGAATGGCAATTCTCTCTCTCCTATTTATGCATTCCCCTGAGGCACATGCCGCTGTGTGTCTCTTTAGAGGAGTGTGGATCCTCTTTGGAAGACTTGCACACGTACTTGCTCCAGGGTGCATGTGATAATCAAGTTACAGTAGACATGGCTGGAGCACGCGGCTGCTACAGAATCCAGAAAGCCCTGCTGTGGTTGCACTTTTGTTTAGCAGGAGAGTAGAGGCAGAGACAGCAGGGTTGCTGGGGCAGGTGGAAGGTAGAGTGGAAGTAGTTCTGGATTCTAGATGCCAAATGAAACTCCACTAAGCAGAAGGATGTGAAGCCTTTGCACGTTAGAGAGCTTTTTCCAGGAGCTGAGGCAAGTGAACAAATGTGCTAAAGACCTGTTGCCGGCCTGGAGGATAACTGCAGTGGCGAGGCAAGGAGTGAGTAGGAAACAGGGAAATCTGACCCCCCTCTGGACGTGTTTAGCCATCACTAATGCTTCTGTTCCGATTCCAACAAGTAGCATTGGGTCCAAATTCTCTGGATCAACCACATTGCCCCCTTGAAGGCTAGCAGGCTGCCAGTAGATAAAGACTAAATGAACTGCACTGTTGAAGGGGGCTGTTGATATTTTGTCTCTTTTGTAGACAGAGCACTACATCAGTGTTTTGCACAACATGTAAGAGTAAATCTTAACTGTCTGAGATGCTTAAGATGCTTTGATCTAGAACACTAAAAGACGGAGGGACATAATTTTGAGTAATTCTGTTTTATAGGTCCCTCTTGTTTTCCGGAATAGCTGAGGGAAGCCTCTGTATGTCTCAGAGCACTACAGAAGAAAGCAAGCTCTGCTAAGAGTGATTAGAGAGCTCAAGTTGGAACAGTAGCCATGGGACCAACAGTTGAAGAGCCAGTCTGGCTGAGTGGTGATGCTGCGGGAAACACAGCATCTCTTTAGACTAGCCATGCTCTGGACTGCATTTAACACTTGGGAGGAATGAGAGGGATTCCCATGTGTCAGACCGCTTTGCATCAATTTTACTGCTTTTTTTGTCTTTATGCCAAAATGATCCATTTTGTAGAAACTGTCCTATAAAGAGGAATTTATAATCATCTTCATGTATTCTAAGTGCTGTTCATCTGAAGCAGATGGCAGCACCAGCCTCTTCTGCTTCTGTGATCCTCTTGTAAATGGTTCACACTACAACTATTGCCAGCAACAACCTGGCACTGAGATATACAGGTTCTTGGAAAGAACTTCCCAGAAGTTGTTTTTTTTCCAAGGTGAATGATGGTGGTACTTCCACTTGAATCGGAAACTTTTTTTGTGTTTTGTATCCTCCCCTTCTTTAAGAGCTGCTGCCCTGGCACGGGAGGAGGGATATTGGCTTCTGTCTCTTGCAGAGTGAATCTGCATTGTCGTGGGGAACTGTGGGAGGCTACGGGCACGAGGGTTTAGGCATGTGCTGTACCTTACCGAGCAACTGCCTGCTGTAGCTGTTGGCCTGATAACTGACTTGGTGTGATGATTATTGCAAAGGGAAGGGGAGAACATTATGCGATGGCTGTCTCATGAGTTCCCAAAACCTCATTCTGAATTAGGGGAGGAATGGGTCAAACTTGTACACATAATCTGGAGTTGTCTGTGGATTATATTATATGTGAGAAGATACCAGTGTTAGCACATGCTTTTCTTAGCAAGCAGTAGCTTGTGTGTGGTTCATGTCTCTGTTGGCTGGCCCTTTGGCAAATGCCTGCCCTAGCGAAAGTGCCAAACCTTAAACCAAATTTGCCTATAACATCTTTTCTGAAAGCGAGGCCAGTCAGAACTTTCTGCGGGTTGAGACAACAGATTGACCTTCAGAAAAGAGGTGGAATTGGGTTCTTGTAGAGAATCTAGAATCTCGAGTCTGAGGAAGTGCATGTCTCTGTTGGCTGGCCCTTTGGCAAATGCCTGCCCTAGCGAAAGTGCCAAACCTTAAACCAAATTTGCCTATAACATCTTTTCTGAAAGCGAGGCCAGTCAGAACTTTCTGCGGGTTGAGACAACAGATTGACCTTCAGAAAAGAGGTGGAATTGGGTTCTTGTAGAGAATCTAGAATCTCGAGTCTGAGGAAGTGGTCTCTTGGCTAACCTCTGCTCCTTGTGCACTTTTTACCTTTGTTCTGCTGAAGAAGCCAACGTACTTTGAACCAGTTTGAAACTTGAAGTCAGTGAGGAGAGGACCATCCCATTTCTTTGCGCCATTCTGTGTGGATTGGCTACCCGGTGAGCAACAGCCCCTTGCTGCTTCAGCGTGTCAGATAGCTCCTGCCCTTTCTGCCTGTCTCCCCTTCTTCCCGGAGTTGGATTCTTTGGTCTCTTGTTGTTGCTTCCTAGCAATGTTGGCCTTGCGTTCAACTATGGTTTTTCTTCATGTGTTTTATTGGTTTTTAAAAAAAAAAAAAAAGTACTTCCGGAGTGTGCTGACCATTGTATTGTACTGTACAGAGCCCAGGTTGTTAGAGTCCAGCAGAGATAAAGTGTGTTATGCAGCACCCAGTTTTATAAGAGTATGGTTTGTGCCAATGCCCCTTCTTTAGTAGTGCCAGAGACTCTTTACAAGTGCCAATGTGGTGGAAATTATTTGGTTATACTTGTATATTATAGGATCCTGATTTAAGACAATTTAAACATTATCCTATTTAAAAAGATACTATATGAAATGCTGTTTTTAAACCTTGTCATTTGCAATGCATGTATTGTTGTGCGTGTTGGGGTGGGGGGAGGGAAGAGGGTAGGGTAAAGGAGTTTCTGAATAAGATGCCCAGTGTCAGGATCTATTCAGGCTCCAAACTATCTCATTCCAGTCTAGGAGTGCGATTGTTTCTTGGAATGATCCCACTCTGACTGCTGGGCAACAACCCTTATTACAGAAATATCTGATGGAAATTGATTTTCATATCTTTCTCCTGAAATAAATTCTCTGTTTGAAATTGGAATAAATTTTGTTCCTAAAAGCCGTGGTGGTCATGCATGCATTTCTTCACTCCTGTCCCTCCTCTCCCCCTCCTTCTGGTTGGCTTAACCACTTCTGTACCTGTGGGACCTGCATCTGATTGACGCACACTCTGCCCTCCATGCTAGCAATGTTGTCCCTGCTCAGAAAATCAGGACTCTGAGGCGTAGAAACAAAGTGTGTTTTGGTAAATATAAGGTATAATACGCAGTAACTATATGTAACATACCGTACTAATAATTCTGAACTGAAGTGTGAACAGTGGCTGACTAGGGTTTTAAGATGTAGGGATGCAACGGTGGTACCTTGACTTAAAATTTTAGAGGATTTTGGAGTAGAATTCCTAAGTGAAGTTGTCAGTATTTGCTGCCTCTTGCTGAAGTGTCAGCCCATTTCAGGCACATTTCTTGCAGGATATACGTTGCCAATAGCAGAAATGTTGGTGGGACCAGACCTGCTTCCAGTCTTGTTTGTTAGCAACATGGACTGGAATACGAAACGCTGCTTGAATTTATCCCTTTAGGAGTCCAGGGATGGATGATTGTGAAAGCTTTCACAAAGGGATTTCCTGGGATGGAGTTCCTAGAATTTAATTCTCCTTCCCTAGGATCGGTCCCCAGGAATTTCAGATTAAATCAGCTGAGGGTGGGGAGAGATGTCTAACTTCCTCTCTGTAAGGCTTCCTGTGTTTTCAGGAGGCTGCAACCAAGGATATTCCGGTCCCTTCTGTGTCATTTAATGCACAGGTGAAGCTGCCGGTGCTGGACAGCCTGAGGTGCTGCGTTCCGTCTTGAAGCAGGAAATCACCCCAATCTGGTTGGCCGCAAGACTGGTGGGTATTTGTATCATTGCTGTTTTCTAATTAAGGGTGAACGTACATTGCTTTTCTCAGCAGCTCTGTGTTCTCACCAGCTGGAAAGCATGAAATAGCAGCTGAAAGAAGCGTGTGCGGTTTGTTGTTTATTTCCTTCAGCTCCACCTGGGTCATGTGTTGTGCCGTTCTTCGCAAAGAGAGTAGAACGCGCTCCACTTAAATGAAGCATAGTGACAGATTCAGACTCTTCAAGGAAGAAGGTAAAGTCTTAAAACTAATGCCCGGTATTCCCAACTGACTGCGATAGGGCCTTGTGTTTTGGCCTTTTGCAGCCTGCAGCCATGATACCTGGGCAAATTGCCCGTTGCTGCAGCTGTGCAGTACGGGTGCTGAAGCGCTGCAGGTTGCTCAGCGTACGTGCCGGCAGGTCCTGCCTCTCTTGGAGCGGGCCAGGGGAAGCAGCCGATAGAACAATCCACGCAGCTTGCTCCCAGTTGCTGCCTTTCCCAAGGGTCCCTCGAACGCAGACTGAGTAAACTGGTTCCAGTCAGCTCCCAGCCTCCACCTCAGGAGCGGGGGGGTGAGCGCCCTTCAGCTCCTTCCTCCTGTGCAGGAGGCACCCCATCCTGCACGGAGAAGTCTTGGGAACCCGGAGGGAGCGTGGAGCTGCCTGCTGCTGCCTGGACAATTCCTTTCGCCTGCAGCCTGCTCTCGAGGGACTCGTGGGAAAAGAGGGCAACCAGAACTGGGCTGTGGGCCAGGTGAGTGTTCTGGTAAGGTGTGCTGGCCCAGGGACTGGGGTTTTGTTAGTGCTGCAAGTCACTTCCAACCTGGTCGTTAGACATCACTGCCACCACCAGAACAGGTCCTCGGGACTGTGTACATAGGTGGACCCAGACATTAAGGAAATCAATTTTTGTCTTTTTCATATTAAAAAATCCCATGCAGAAGAAGAGGGCAAAGAAGAGAGAATTTGGGATTCGCCTTGTCCTTGGACAGCCATCATCCTCATAGCAGGAGAAAGCTCTTTTCTTCGAGCATTACATTTGCTCTCTTGGGAAAACTAGGGAAGCATCTGTCCAGCATGAGAAGAATTAAATGTCATATGAAATTTATAAAGCCGCAATATAATGCCTCCCTCCTTTCACTTCATCTTTCGGTGCTGTGTCTAGCCTGACCCCAAGTTGCCTTATGCAGGACTCTGCAATCTGAGGCAGGTCAGAGGCTCGGTACCAGCTTGGCTGGTTTGAATGGATAGAACGTGGAAATCGTGAGTCCCTCCAGTGCAGAAGCCAGTCTCTTCTGGCATGAAGGCATTTGAATAAAGCTTTTATAGCGTATGTGTCCCCGCAAACAAAAGCGATAAGAACTGATGGGAAATAGGATGGAAAGGAACGTTTCCAGAAACCACCTTGGACAAAATCTTCTTCCTTCCTTTTGTCTGGGTTGTAAAGCTAGTTGAAAATAAATTGTACGTGTGGTCTCCTGTCCGTGATAGCTCAGTAGCTTCCCAGCAAAAGCTAGCACCCTTAGCAATTTCTAAAACAAACTTGTCTGTGTACTCTCCTCAGGTATACCAGTTCAGTATAGTCGTCTTTGAGCTGTTTTATCTTCTGTGTCACAGTCCAATCAGGAATTTAAGCCTCTACCATCAATTTTTGTAACATCTATCACCTCGGGTGGAGAACTCGTGGCTTCTGAAGAGTTTTTGCGGCTCCTGTACTGGACCGTATGACAAAACTCAGCATTTGGGCTGTGTGAAAGCTTCTGGGTAACCCAGCTCCCGAGATGGGCCAGGATGTGGCTCCGCAGGGACCAGAGGTGCAGCCTGAGGGCTGTTCTGCGCACCCCGTCGGGTGCTATCACCGGTTGTCACTGGGCACTCCTATGCGCTGCTCCCAGATTGCTCCTCCCTTCGTTTCAGGCGTGTATCTATAGCTCCTGGCCATGGAAATAAATGACGTTTGTATGAAGCATCCAAAAGGCAGGTCTCTCCTGCTATGCTGGTTTGTATACTCCCGGTGGCTCCGACCTTCAATCTCTAATACTGCAAACGGCTGATAGCTTCAGTGAGGCTCTTTGCAAAGTATAGGCGATGTAGGATGAGAACATCCTTGGAATTCTTCTGGAAAGGATTTGGCAGCCTGATTAGAAAAGAAGTCTCAGCTTGATGTCAGCTTTGCAGCCCTTGATTCAGAGCAGATTCAATGTTGTAAAGAACCCTGGGGGAGAGAGGTGCCTTTCTCAGCTTAGCGACGGATTTACTTCCAAACTGCGATCTTATGCTTTGTTGAAAAAGGTTTTTTAGATGTAAGTTTTTTGGATCAATTCAGAAGTAGTTTAGAGACAGAACCTTGAAGAACACATGCTGTTGCTAACCCAAAGAGGGCACTGTGTGCATGTAAAACCTACAGATAAATGTGCTCTCCTTCTGCAACATCATCATCCACAGCAAAAGTCACCGATACTTTGGGCAGTCACAGCTTTTCTTAGTCACCTGAATGACCTGGGGGGCTTTAAGATGTTTTGAATTACTAGGTTTGGAAAGTACTTGGAATCTTAAAATCTTTGGTCTAGTGTTTTGTATCCAGCGCTGCTGCAAATATTATATGGGCTCTAATAAGTCACCCTTATGCAAAGGTGAATGTAAGGAAAGGCAAACACTTCCCAGAAGTACATCTTGAAAAATAAAACCCATTAGGGGTTTTCTTTTGACATGAAAAACTCAATCTGACTGCTGCTTTTCAAAAACTTTGGTGATTGTGTTTCTATAGTCAGGAAACTTTTGTTGTAACCTGAAAACTGAAGTGTACCTATAGGCTTAAAATGGTTTAAGAACAGGAGCTGGTCGGTGAAATTGGGCTTGATCAAAACTTCCAGATCAAAAACCAGTTTGGATTCACAAAGACAGATGTTCTTATCAGTAGTTTTGTAAACTTTGTCCCCTAGTCTTTGATTTTAGAATTTCATTCATCTGCTCTAATCTCAAGAAATATGTTGGATTCCTGTGCTCTAAGCAGATCTCTTCCCCCCCCACCTTCCTATGCAGTTAGACGAATGCAAATACTGTCAAGTTCAAAACCTCCATGCGCCGCGAAACTACCTGGGTACCTCTAATAACCGAGAGTCAGATTTTATCCCATTTTTCTCCAACAGTTGCTTAAATGTCTTTAGCTATCTGGCTGCTTTTTCTGTTACTGGTGCATCCCCACTGCTCGGGTACGAATCAAGCTCCACACCTCAGCCGGGCAGATTCCTCCCAAACCCATCCCATCTCTGAAGACTCGAGTTCTGTTGTTCTTTGTCTGGAGAGCTGGCTCTCCCGTTCCCCAGCTGTAAGCCCCAAAGCGTGCAGCCATAGTCAAGGCCAAAGTCAACATCACATCACGGAGAGCGAGATGTTTGTTCCGCAGGCGCCGGCTCCCATTTTCTCCCAGGTCTGGTGATGTCTTTGCAGCATGACGCTCCCTGGGGTTCCTGTGCCTCCCAGCTCCGAGGTCCCGAACCTCCAGTGGTTTGGTGGCAGTGGTTATTGCAACCAAGAGAGGAGAGAAACCAGGCCTGCTTACAGCACGGGAAATCTGTATAAATAGATGATTATTATAAAACAACTCCTCTCCTCCCTGCCCTGCATTAGATTTGGATAGACTATGACATTTTCCCTGGAATCCCAGTCAAAACCGGTATGTTTGGAAATCAGCGTGGGGAGAAAAAGTGAGTGGCGTTACTGGTTTTGTACTTGTCTGAAGACAAGCCTCGAAGTTACAGGTCTTGGAATGCCCTTTGGCTGTGTAAAATAGAATACGCTCACCATTTCACCGGCCATCACGCTCCTTCCCTCGCCCTCCCCCGTCCGCAGCAGCTATCTTCCTGCGCAAGATGGTGGCAAACGTGGATTGTACAGACTTCTCCTCGTTCTCGCTTCAGCGTGGCTGCACTGGGGAAAGGCCCTCTCTAAAAAAGCTTTCTTCTGGCTTTCCCCCCGCCCCGTAATTCTGTAGAGAATAGAAGAGGTTTACTGTCCCTTTTTTCTGGTAGGAAGAGTCTGCACTTCTGTGATCTGAAGTTTTCACTCAAAAAGTTTCTGGCTTTGTTTCTGGCTTCCAAAAATTCGGGAGAGGACAAGGTTCTCCGCATTCACTCGTACTTGCCTGTGTTCCACTTCCATCGTACGGACGCAGAAGGCGGCTGTTGGACGTTCAGCCTGGCTTGTACCCCCGTACCCGCAGCTGGGGGACAGGAGCGGGCTCTTTCAGGTCAGCTGGTTTGCTGATGTGCAGATGCCCTCGCCAATTAAGATTAATTCAATCAAGCTGATGGCGTTCAGGGTTTGCCAATGAGCACCTGGGATGGGGGGTTGCCTGCATGGTTAGATCTGCTCTTGCTCGGGGCGGTCAGCAGCGGGGTGTCTGCGCTGCCCGGTCCTCACGGGTGAGGGACCCCTCTCCCGGCAGGGGCCTCGGCGTGCGGGGGGGCACTGGAAGCGCTGGCTCAGCGACGCAGAGGAGCTTCCTCGCCTGTTGGACTGGGTGACTCTGTTTTTAAGAGCCTGAAGCTGTAGACGTCGGATTCCATTTCCCTCCCCTCCTCGGGGCAGAGGTGGTAGCGCGAGAGGTGTCAGGTGAGGAAGCCAGAAGCTGTTTTTTCCTTACGGTTGTTCTTTCTGAGCTGGGGGTGGGGGTTCGCTGTTTGTCCCTATTGCTTGTGGACCCCCCCGCCGCCTGCTGAAGGATGCGGCGTTTCTTCGAACGTGAGGTTTTTGCCCTGCGTGGCTTGTGGATGCGGGGTTGCGCGGGGCGTGGGGAGGTGCAGCCTGGCAGGCTGAGACATTGCTGGGGCTTGGACCTGATGGGCACTTCTGTCACACGGGCCAGCCCTGCGGCGAGGGACATCCTGAAATTGTTTTTCTGGAGGAACTGTCATTAACTTGAGAAGTGGGGACCTGGCAGAGTGGGTTTTTCCTTGTCTCTTTTATTTTTGTCAAGGAAATCCTAAGCACCTGATGGAAATGTTTGTTCTCATTCTCTTGCCAGGTCACTTGCCAAATCTCCAGATTAATTTCCTTCAGATGTCATATTTTCAAGCTGTATTCTGGAAGAGGTGGATCTTTATTTTTTTGTCTTAAACCACGAAACGTAGAAAGAAAATATTTGCTGACTGTCGGGCCATGGTGGCTCTTCTCTTCGCTGCCATCTTCACTAAAAGACCTGAATGACTCCATGTGTCTTGATGAACACTTGTGTGTGACAGAGA
>NW_009218055.1:0-31632 GCF_000690835.1 Fulmarus glacialis | reverse complement strand
TATGATTCTATGATTCTATGAAAAAAAAAGCTGAAGCATCATTTCTTTGCCTGTGGGTGCAACCCTTCTGTTATGGCTCAAGGATGGGCCCAGGGTTTCTGTGAGAATGAACAAGAAAGAACTATGTTTGAAGTGCCAAATTCAATGTCAGGTGGAGAGTGAGTTCACCTGGTAGAGTTTTTTAGGTGAAATCCCTTCTAGTATTAAAAGATATGTTGAAAGCATATAGATGCTTATAGCTTTGCTATATTTGTCTGCACCATCAGGTTTCAGCATACCTTAAATGCTCCAGCACATGATAAGGATGAAAATGCTGGTAGATGTAAGATCTTGGAATATTTATTTGTCTGTGAGAGGAATCACAAGAGCTGATCTTCAGTGGAGCGGAAGCTGCAAGGAGCGGCACAACTGACCATCCTGCCTTCAGCCTGGCCAATACACACACATGAAGATGAGCTTACTTTAACCATTTTCCTGAACAAACTTCTCGGAGCTTTCTTAAGGCATTGATGTCACTGTTGCTTTCTTGAACAAAAAAATTATTTCAGGCCCAGCATGTGCAAGGAGTGTGTTCTACAGGGAACAAATCTGACCTTCATGTGTCATCCAACACTCCCTCAGCAAGTGACTTCTACTTCTCCAAACCCTTCTCTCGCTCACCACACTAGGACTTTTCATTGAGCATCTCCATGTTGGAACTGGACACTGGTCTGTGTATTGTCACACCCAGTGGAGGAATGGGGACTCTCACAGGTATTTCAGTGCACGTATGGGCATGTTGAACATTTCAGATAATTTCTAATTAAAAATTGGTGCCTGTGGGCATTGCTAGGAAGTTGGAGGAGAAATCATAGCTGCCTTCATGCCGATTTGCATAACAATGCTTACAACAGCCTTGGGCTGTAATTTTGCTTTTCAAACTCTGCATTCCCCATTCCTTCCACAATTACATGGAAACCCATTTTCCTCTTTGTTCTTTTGTGGTCCTGCCACCCTGTGAAATGAGTAAAACTCCTTGTTGGCTGAAGAGCTCTGAAGAGTAGTTGAAATCAATAGTTTTGAGCATCACCGGTGGCAGCCCTGATGCCGGGAGGGGAAACGCTGTGTTCTGTCACATGTGCTTAAGGAAAGGGAAGAAAGATAAAGGGGCTGCTGGTAGGAACTGACGGAAGCCCATGGGCACGTTGCAGAAGGGAAGGGTGTTGTTCCGCAGTTCTGTTGTTCATGCCCTTGAGCATGAAATGCCATTTCCAAGAGCAGTTCTGTGAAGCTGTGTGTCTTTTCTCCTCCACTTGGGAGGGACCGGTGCCCTTCTGACCTTGACAAGGCACAGGAAAGCACTGGAGCCAGGGGTCTGACTGTCACTCCTTCCTCTCCTCCCTCCCTTGTTTTGGAACATAGACAAATGGCATTGTGCAGCACCCACTACGTTACTGCCATTGGTGCTGGCAACCAATACATAGGTAGCTCAGGCTGATATCTGAGAGACTTGCATCCTCTCATCTAAGAAATCGATGCAAAGTTATAATCCAGCCTCAAAGAGAGTAATAAAGCAGTTTCCCCAGGTCAGGGGGGGACAGTGCAAGATTTTGAAAGAAACAGTTAGCAGAGAGAGATTCTGAAGCAGCATTCAGCTCAGTCTTTCTCCTTCTGATTAGTCCATGATGTTTTATGCTCATACCTCTTTAGCATTGCTTCATGCATTCCCTTATGGCCTTCGCTTCCCTAAGGAATAGAAAGTGACTAAGTGATGCTGTTGGGAACACACTTACCAACTCAGCCCTAAAACTGCAAACATAACCATATCCATGTCAGTACAGATGTGCATTGTTTCCCTGGTCAGGCAGACAGAGTGAATTAGGTTGAGAAATGGAGAATAGTATTTGGTGTCACACACCATAAACAAGCTGGGGTGGACGCAGCCCTGTCCCCACAGTTGTCTGCACAGCCGGAAGGATGCAATGCATTGCATGGTATAAGAGCCTGGTCTGCCTTGTGAGTGCTGGTGAATGCTCTGGCTCCCAGCTGTAAATGCACATTCGACAGTGCCAATATGCTGTTAGCACACACTGATATCCCTTGCTACTCTGTTATGCTGCTGGCTGGGTTTCTGCCTTATATTACTATCACCAGCAGAGGATGAGAAAATTTTCAAGAGTAATTCAAGATTTCATGCACCTCTCTATTAGGCTTGATATAAACTGCAAATCTCATCTGAGAACCTGTTATTCCTGTAACATAAAGACACGCTTTATTTCTGGAGGAATCCTATTTAAGAATCAAAAAGATGCTTTGTTCACTGCTTTCAGCAATGAAGATGTGATAGGAAACCGTGACAGGTTCCTGGCAAGCCTTTATTCTTTCTAGCTAGATCTGTACTCCTCAGCATTTATGTGGCTTACAGTTCTTCTACTGCTGAGAACAGACAAACGTCACAACTTATATATGAGGTTCACTGAGCTGCTCCCCTTCCCAGCACCATCACTGCAGCAGCTACGCACTCAACAGCAGGACATAGAGACACCTCTCCTGTGTAAGACCCACCTGCCAGACACGGCTGATGACACAGACCTTCAGCTTCATCTCAAAGGTTTGAGGTGGTGTTCTCTATACCAGCTGAGGACTGCGATATTAGACAGATTTGGGGATGGCAACTTCTCACCCCTTCTTCTCTGCAGCACGTGACCCTATGTGCCAGGAGTGTATCCTCCAGTGCATGCCTCGTTACGTGACTCAATACCAGAAGCCTTGTAATTTGAGGCTGGTGGACAATGGGGGATCTGCTCCTGCGACCCTAAAAATTAACCTTGGTTAAATAACACCCCTGGTTTTAACCTCTGCATGGAGGCTCAGGAGTCCTGTATTCCGACTGCTATTCCTGGCATGGCCCTAGACTTCCTCTGTGACCTTGCACAGCTCACGTAGTCTCTCTCTATCTCAGTTTCCTCATCTACCGAACAGGAATACTATCACTTCTCCATCTCTGAGCGGCATTGAGAGACAAAATGTGCTCTGAATGTAGGCTGGGGCAAAATACTGCAGTTATCATCCTAGGGGATCTTGTAATGGGATAACGGTAACATTTTCTTTGAAAATACTGGCTCAAACATTTCTCCTTTAATTTGGATTGCTGCTTGAAAGGTGCCACTTTCTCTATCTTCTCCATGGTTTTCAAGCCAGTTTTATCAACAAGTACGCTCTCTACGATAGCTCTGTTAATCTCACCCTTGCCTGTTCATGGGATTGACATTTCAGAATCTCATGTGTGCAATTCACAATTCCTTTTCTCGGAGGAGGGGGAAACCCCTTTCAGTCTGAAGAAGTGTGTATGCAAACTCCATTGAGATGGTCTAGAATTTACTATCTCCCACCTGTGCAAGGCCCAGAGATGAATCTAAAAGGATAACAGCTTTATTAACCTTTTGGCTGATGAAGATTCCATTGATCTAAATACTTTATTCTTGTCTGTTTCTATGTGAGAACATGAAGCTAATTCTTTCTCTGGGCAGAAAGGAAGGTTTTTATTTGAAGGCTTTCTTCTTTTCTTCAGTAAAAATGTCTCCAAATTATTTTTCTTTGGAACATATTTCTTTTTCATCTCTCAGTAAAATCCTCCTCAGTTTTCCAATAACCTTCATGAAGTTCTTTTTTCCAGTGACCCATTTAACCATGTGTTTATTTTTCTCATGATACACCATTGTCTTTTCATAGCTACTGTCTTGGCATGCAAGGTCTAACATAAAGATTTTTATTGATCTGCTTCTCTCAGTGTATCAGGTGACATCTTAATCTAACCAGATTTCTCCTATTTTGCATTATACCTGTGTCAGCAAAAAACAAAAACAACCTTCCTACCAACACAGGCAGTTGTACTCCCAGCTCTGTTCCTTGCTAATGCACATTTTCCATCTCACGTGTAATTTATTGCATCTAGTGTTTTGGAAAAACTATCACCGAGCCATAGGAATTACTGTGAGAGGGAGAAGGTCTTTCGGTTAATGGACTGGACTGAGGATACAGGAGATTTGAGTTCTGTCCTTTGCCTGTAATTTCTTGCGTGACATTTGGCAAGTCACTGTCTGGGACAGAAAACATGTAATTTGCGATCTGTTTGTATGGTGCCTGTTTCAATAGACCTGCGGCCTCAGCTAAGGCCCATTACGGTAGAATAACCAACAAAACAGTCCAGGGGTGCAGCTAATTAGAAGCCTGGGCAATACTAATGCCACAAGAAATACCTCACGGTGTTTTTTTAGGCGGGGCTCAGATGCTACTAAGTGGCAATCTGAGGCTTCACTTCCTTCAAGGACAGTGCTGTTTCACTCAGCTGAGAGGAAAGGGAAGTTTGAGAAAGAGGTGGCCTTTATCACACAGAGGATCAGCCCCTGGATCCTGTAAGCAGGAGCAGACTAGAGTGTCTGTGCAACGCTGCTTTCTATGGGACGCAATCAGTTCCACTCCATCGCAAGTCAAATGGTCTGTGGTGTCAACTGGAGTTAACTGGAGGTGGGGTTGGCCCCAAAACAAGAATTCTCTTTCACAAAATAGAGAGGAAAAAAGAAAAAAGGGACAAGGCTTCAAAAGCAGTTTTAATTCTGCAGTGAAGGTAGGAAAAAGAAACAAAAACCCACAATTTTTTTCCCCAAAATGTTCATGAGGACAAGAACCAAGACTAGGCATAAACATTCATTGGGACATTCAGCTATGACAGCAGAGTCAGAGATTCAGGTGTCAGTTTAGCTTGATTTGAAGAAGGCATGTGAATTGTGGTCTTCTCCAACTGAAGTGAGTGCCCCAAGCACTGGCCTGTCACTTAACATCAGTCTCTCTCTTCCTTTCTCACTTTTCCTCCTCCACCTGAACTTAACCTGTGAAACAGCTTGGCTTTAACCCCAGAAACTGTTGACACCAAGTCTATCTGGCTGTACTCCTTCAGGGTGAAGAAGGCTTCTGTTCTTGGCACAGGGATGTCCATGTTTTGATTCACTCTTCATTGAGTCCTGGTCAGTCCCTGTGTCAAATAATGACAACTGTGAACCCCTCTTGCTGTAACTATACTGTTAATGTGGAGTGCCAGTGCAGATTGCATGGGCATGTAAAAACCCTCTTAGGCTAATTAAAGGGAATGAGACATTTCACTCTCTAATTAGGGATTGTCGTGAAGAAGTTCATGTATGTTCTTATCAGATCTGCAGTACCTCATCTCCCTGACTCCAAAGGTATGTTTTCTTGAATATGAACATAAGATGTGCAGTTCTTACCCTGAAACACCTGTCCAAATTAGATATGACACAGTAAGGCAATAACTGGAAAAATGCAGTTTTGAGAGGCAGATTTTGATGCTCCTGCTATATTTCACTTTCAGTCAGAAAGTACTCAAAATGGAGGTCTACAATGGAAACAGTCTGAAAAAGGAAAGCAAGTTTGAGGAACAGGAGGCATCTGAGGAAAATGCCAGCCACTGGCAGAGGCAGTGTACAAAAAAGTACAACGTGGTGGAGCTGTAACAAGACTAGCTGATAGGTGATAGAAATTGATGGGGCTAGAAATGTAATTCTGAAGCCACAGGCATCAGTAGTGAGAGGTGAAGTTTAGTACCATACAGAAGGTGGCTAGAGTCCATTAAGGCACTTCATGTTTGATGCTGTGGTAGAAGGTAATGATCCTGGACAGATATTTTGCCTAGAAAGGAACTGTCTATAGCCAGGATGATGAGAGTCTGAGATGCCAGGTAAGAGGATCTAGCAATCCCCCATCTGTCCTTAGTAGCCTGATTCATTAATTGGTCACTATTACCTCACTGAACAGAGTTCTCTCCTGGGCTCACCTGTGATTAAGACCCAACGCTAAAGTGCGTCTATGGAAGGCAGAGCCCCTAATAAATGTTTGACGTGGTCAGCCTGGGTGAGTTCCTTCTGCCCATACTGCTGTGCATAAAACTGTACCTCTGATTCTAAAATGTACTAATTCATATAAAACCATTTTCCAAGCACGCCTTTCAGTGATTCTTTTGTGTTTGTCATGGGAAGGGCCAATTGTCCACAGAGAAAGGAACCCATTTGACCTCAACCAGAGAAGTGCTCTCCTGTAGCTCTGGCCTACAGTCAAATCAGTTCCTTATTAGCAGGTGTTCTGCAGAACTTGTTTGAGATGGATCTTATTTCTCAGTATCAATCATAGTTGAAAAAGAAGCAGGCCATATCAGTGGGATAAGTGCTCTGGCATTACCAACACAGAGGTGACACTACGGGGTTTAGTCTTTTACTTCCTGTGCTATGAGTAAATCACTTTGGTTATCAGTGTGCTCCTCTCAGAAAGGAAGAGCAGCTTTGCGTTGCTCAACAGTGACACCATCTGACTGGTGAAGGGCAGCAGTAGTGGAGTAAATGGATGATGGGAGCGTGAGAGGGGAACAGACTTTGATGAAAAGGAGGACAGGTTCTCCTAGAGGAGGCAAGGATCAAAACTGCAAAAAGTATAAATGTGCCAGTAGGACAATAGTGTTTTAGACATATTTTAGTTGTTCTAGGGAAGACTAGTACATCCCCCCCAACATTTTCCCACTGAGTCTTCCAAGAAGGAGTAGCATATCTCCCAAAACAAAAACTAGTTTTGCTCTTAAGACTTCCGAAATCTTCAAAGTCACTGGTGCATTTTAAGTCATTGCTATCATGGACAAGGCCTCACATGAGAAGGTTACAAGAAAGAGGGTTAGATAGCCAAATACCTCAGTTAGTTGAGTGACAAATGACTGTTGTGTGGAGCACAGCAGGCAGAGCACATAAATAAAATTAGTCACTGAGAGGATCAGTCAAGTGAATTTAAGCAGGTATTTGATAAATAAGTTAGCAGACTTTAACCATATACAATCTTTTTAGTGCACTCGGATTTCCACACTGTCTAAAATGGGTTTCATCTAACCAAGAATAGCTACCTCCAAGCCTGTTGTCTAGATTCAGTGAAGAGAAACGAGTGCTTCTGTAGCATAATTCATTTAATACGCAAATGTGAGATGACAAAAAAATCAGGTCAGGCGGCTCATGTCCAAAAGTTCGTATTTCTTTCCTTTGACTACCAAGAGAGCTTAGTGGGACCACTGCAGATTCAGATGAGATTCAGCATATCTGTAGAAAGAAAAATTGGGTGCTGAGTTCCTGAAGCCTGCATTCATAGATACTTCACAGGTCTTATATCAAACTAACCCTTTTCTTGCCCTGTTGGTTGAACAACCATTTGCAATTGGAGAACATGAGATACATTTGCAGACTGAATCTTCTGGTTTTGTTTTGGCCAAAATAAATGCAGATCATGTGTTCTGAGACGACTCTGCAGTGCTAAACCAAAGTGCATCAACTGGAAACAATTGGAAGATTCATTTTGAAAGCGCATTGCTACTGTAGACTAAAATGCTGAGGTCTCTAAGCACAAAATTTATCTTGTGCTACAGACGCCATATCACCTTGTCTTGTGGCTAACGCTTATTTCTGGACCTGCCATCTGACTGATTGACTATGTTGCTCCCTGATCTGAGTGCGCTTCAGGCAAGGTATTTCTTTGTTTGCTCACTAAATGCTCATGGATTGGAAGAAAGAAGAGCAATGCCATAAGAATACTTCAAGCAAACACACGCATTAAGTCAACATTAAGAAAAGTGTGGTGTGTTTAACCACTTTTTTGGTACGGTGACTGCTCTGAAAACAGTAGGAAAAGGAATTCAGGTAGAACAAAACATTTCAGGATGGAAAATATTTTGTTTATTTTGGGGGGTTCTTTAATCTGTCAAAGCTGTCTAGGTAGAATTGAAGTAATCATGCTAATGAAATATTTATATTTTGGAGGATCCATTTCTTTTTCTCATCGTTTTTTAGTCTGCACTGTTAATTCACCAGTCTGACAAAATAGTAAATTGATGCAACTTTGTCCCTTTCAACAGCTCTTGGCTTTACGATTAAGTAGAGCACAGATGTACATTTCATTTCTTTCCTAACAAATTTGGTGACCTTTTTTAATACATGGATGAGAATCAAGCCCTGTGCACAGTCCAAAAACAAAAGTTCATTAAAAGGTCCTTCACTTTCACACAGTCCTGTTGCAATTGTTTTGCCCTCACATGGCTGGAGGCCTTGTAGGAAGACATCAGTGTTGCTACCAAAGAAGGGTTCCAACTGGGGCAGATCTGCTCTTGCTTTTTTAGGAATACAAAACAGGTCAGTGCCCTTTGGGTTATGAGTCCAGTCTCTTGCTATTGCAAACAGCCACACCGTATGTCTTTCCTAAAGTATTTTCCAAACTCCTCAGGTCAAGATCAAGCATAAGTTATTTGTACTCCCTGTCATATAACATTTCTCTGAGGTCATTGTGGTAGAGAAATGGCCAATGGAGTTGACCGTTAGAACTTTGAAGAAAAAGACTAATTAATGGCTATTACATTCCAGTTCTTCTAAGCTCATCAGAAAATGAGAATGAGTCTTGGAGAAGACTGCCTGATAATAACAGGATTCTCTACAAAGACAAGTCAACTTGGAGAAAGGAGCAGAGATAAAAATAACACAGGAATTTCACTTCACATTATATCTTGATCCTGACTGAAGGGTCAGCTGTGCCAGAGAAATAGGAAATGTGCGGACAGCACAGTGTCCAACAGATTTGAATATTCAGTTGCCTTTACTGTCACAACTCTGCCAGCGCATGCCATAATCACTCAATGAGTGTTCCCAAGTACAAAGAGGTCCAGGAAACTTAGGCAGCTTTCTTATCTCTCTGATAAGCTCTGGCACTCTCCCCATTGCAGATGATTTCCTTGCAGATTTCTGAACATATTAAACAAAAGAGAAACCCAGCTGGTCTAACTCCAGCAAATGCACTGACACAGGATCTTCCTCTCACTCATTGGGATATCCTGTTGGTGGTAGCCGTCAGTCAGATGTTACTAAATTCAGGTCACAGTCCAGTGAAAAACAATTACAAATGTTTAATACATGATACTTCACTCAGTGTCTTCAAACATTACAGCTGTGCACACATTCAAACAGAGACTGATAGTGTTTTTGGAGAAGACGAATGTCCTGGCAGAAAGACGAAGCACCAACTGTTTAGGCCTCTGAAGTCAACTATACATTACAGTCAATTCAGCCTTTAAGGCTGCATAGTGCAATCATTCTTTTAGCAATGTCATATTTTCCCCTCACAAGGAAAGGAAAAAAAAAGCCCTTCAATATTAGCAGAGTTTCCCTATAAACCACTGTGGCAATTTTTGACTGTGCTGCACACTGCAATATAGAATTAGGCCCAGAGCTGAACAAACCCTTTCTGGGCAGACAGCATATTCACCAGATTTATAACGTATCTGGACGCAGTGCTACAAGTCTCATTGAAAACCCAGGAACTATTTTGCAGGGGGTAAGGATAAAGGTGGGGAAGGAAGTTTTATCCCCACATTTGCCCCAAACCTTGAAGAATGTACAGTCTAATTGTAGTCTCTTTTTCTGTTAAAAATAATAATTAGTCTTTAGATCAAGTGGTTCATTGTAGGTGTACAGAGGATTTATCTCTAGCTTGCTCACTGTATGAAGTTAGGGAGAGGAGCTGTAGGACTGATTGTCTCAATCACCTGCCACAGTCCCTTTTTTCTGTTGATGTTACTTTTTGGGAGTGTTGCTGTACTAAACAGGAAAGAGTCCGTCTTAAGTTTCTGGATGTATTTGGGTTTTTTTAGAAATAAGGTTGAAGCTCTAAAAAAAGTTTATTTGGAGATAAGACCCCCTCTAGGGAATGGCAGAACAATCAAAACCTTTTCCATTCTCTCTTCCACTAAAACACCACATTTGAGCTAGTTGCATTAAATTCAGGTTTTAAAAAAACCCAGGTTCCTTCCTGAACTAGAAACACATAGAAACACATAAAACACTGGGAGCAAGATTTATTGGCTATTTACAGACTACTTTACATTCCATTTTCTCCTGGCAAATCCAAGCAAAGTAATTGTGTTGGCATGTACATGCATGGCCTTGTTTGCAAAAGGTATGGCCACATATCCCTGTGCAGCTCGTTTGATCGTTTGGTTTATTGTGCACCCTGGCTGTACATTTCCCCTTGTTGTACTAGAGTTGACTGATGAAAAAAATCCCAAGATATCGCTGGAGCCTCGATTCACTGTTGTCCTGACTCAGGTGGAGAGTGTTCCGGCAACTTTTCCCAAAATTACATGTTCTGAAACTATTTCGCTGCAATGTTCTGACTGTTTAGATTTATCACTACCATCCCAAAAGCTAAAACCTATGACAGAAAAGGAGGTTTAAAAGTTGAAACACTGCATTTTTATGATTTCCTATCACATTTGAAATAAGTCAATGTTTTCCCAGAAAATTCTGGTCTTTTTCCCATGGAAATCTCTTCTTTCGGAAAGTTTTCCATTAGCCCCAATAGCAGTAAGTTCAGTGTCCAGCCCACGTACAGCAATATTTCCTTTGTATGTACACTCATACTTGCCTCTATCTCTCTGTCTCTATGTCTAGATCTGTTCATTTGATAGGCTTCCTAAACAAGTGGGTTAGTTATTAGATAGGCAGTCAGGAAACCAAAGTTTTGGTTTTGTCACTGACTTGCCATATAATTTTAGCTGCCACACGTTTCCTTCGAACCATTGCACGAGCTGTTTGTTTAGACCTCAAGCTCTTCAGCACGGGGCCTTTCCTTTGTTGCCCAACAGGTTCCTGGCCTATAGGTGGGGACTACAGTCTTGTTTTGGCCTCTCACCACCATTGTCCTACAAATAACTATGTGTATTTTGACTGGTCTCTTCCCAGTGTTCTGCTCCTAGCAGCACTTGTCTCTAGACTTACTATGCTTTAAGCTTCTCATGATATTATTTAGATGATAAGATTTTTCTTCATTTTTTCCCATTTTGACCTGTGAGTACATCAGTCTGGTGAGTCTGTATTGGTGTCTGTGGGGTACAGAGTTCTTGCAAAGGTATCCCCTTGGTGCAAACAGCAGCTCCCGCATGCAGCAAGTGCTGGAGAACTACAAGGAGAGGGAGTGCTTTCGGGACTGATGGGACAACAGGGATATTCTCATTCCCTGCAAAGTCATAGGTTTTTGTCCCTTTTGTGGTATCCCTGCCAACCCATTATTTTCCCAGCTTCTAACCAGGCCCTTCATTCAGCTTTTTCTGTAGATATGTGTTTGACTACTTTGCTGCCACGCTGTGCATAGTGCTCCAGGAACAGGCACTTTCAGGTGCTCTGTAGCACTACCTGTAGCAGTCATTGAAGAAGAAGCCATGGCACCCGCACGACCCAAATGTCTGTGCTGCCAACTTCCAGGCAGCCTCTGCACAGAGAAGGGGATTCTGTTATCCCTGGGAAATCACAAGCCATTTCAGCGTGAGCGCTTCTTGAGGCTGACAACCTCTCTCAACCTTGATTGCATGCCTTCCCTGCAGCAAATGCAGTGCCTGGTTACATGAAGGAACAAGCAGGTCTGTGAGAAGTAGAACTAATACAGCACGGTTTCCCACCGATTTGTGCCACCTAGTTGTCTCCTCTGTCATCTAGCAAAGTCTGAGCTTGGATCCTTGCTGTTCGCCACTGCTGGGGCACTCACAACATCACTCTTCTGGGCATAATCTGGTGTCTAATAAAGCCTGAATTAACAGAACAGCCTGCTTCTCAGTTGGGTGCACACATAAGCTGCATCTATACTAATAAATTAAACAATACTAGGGAATGTTCCCAAGCACTGGAACTTGACCAACTATGCTGTTAAATTGTGAGAATGTTGGCTGGCATAGTTTTGACCAGAGAAAACTAGCACACTTTTAAACAATTCCCAGGAACTGCTTAGGAGTTAGAAAAGGCCATGGTCCACCAAAATAGGCACTTGGACATGGTCACCTTTTTGGGAGGGTAAGAGAATTTAACAGTATGGAAACCGTTCTGTGCCAATTGGCTTCAGGAGCAGAGAACAGTATGAGGCATGTTTAATTCACTACTGTAGATGTAGCCATAGTCTATTTTTGCTCCACCCAGTTTCTGATTTTCATAACACTTGAGAGAATATAATGTCTTTGAAATGACCCTGGTTTTATTATATTGAATTGAACTGACTGGTATCCACATCCCTAAGCACCTACCCACCAGCACATGCACACACTCATGCACACTTACATATGTAACATGTGCATGCAAATACATCTATACATGCACCTACTTAAGCACATACATGCATTTAAAGAATTGGAACATGTAAATGTCATTTCTTTACTATAAAGTCTTGCAAAAACTTACAAAATCCTATCACAGCTCCCTGTACGTCTGTGGTTGAGAAAGAATTTCCCAGTCACAAGGGCAGTGATTGACAGTATTTCAGGGGAAGTTTTGTCCTTTTTTAAAGTAGGAGATGAGGTTTGTTTCCTAGGATCAGCTGGACTTTTCTATTTAACAAATTTTTAAATGGTCCCAGACATTGCTGGGACACACTGAAACTCTTGGTCCCCTGACTGGTGTAGGAGGTCGGAGTCTTGTCTTGTGCTGTTTGGAGCTGGAGGAGCCATTCCTGTGGATGTTTTTGGGCTAAGCACCTGTGTCAGGGTCCCTTGGTGGATCTGAGCGCCTGGTCTGGGTGGTGCAGAGAACCCTGTCTAGCCCTGTACATCCCTGGGCAGAGAGCTCTACAATGTCAAGTGATTCACCAGCAACCAGGAGGAGCCCAGGGCAATGTCATATGGCTCATTTAGGCTGTGCAAGTTCATACAGGGCTGTAAAAATAACTGGATAAGATTTACAGACCCCAAACCAGGCATGGATGCCATGTCTGTAGAAAAAGCAGAAACTTAATATGCCAGAGAGCTTCCAATGTGATAAGTGAGCTGAACCAGTTGAAACTCAGTTGGCCCATTTACCATGACTAGATCTTTCTCTGTATTAGCTGTATCAGGAATTGTTCTGAGAATCCTGTGTCGTGCTGATTTGGTTTGGAGGTCACCAGTTTTACAAGCTCACACTCGGTTATGTTAGGCTCAGTGAAGTCAAAGACTCCTCAGTCAGCTTGTGTGCATATAATCATTCTGCAAAAACCAGGTCTTTCTGTGGCTTTTGGGGTTCCTTGGAGCCCGCATTGAGGATAAACCTGAACGAAGACGGAAGGAAAGATTTCTCGGATTGGGTTTAGATTGCTCAAACTCATCAGGCTGCAGCGAGGATTTTGTCCCTGACCCCTTTTTGTTAAAAAGTAATAACCTGCAGTTTGAAGAGAATACAATGAATTTCCCCACTTACTGTTTTTGTAAGCAAATCAAGTTTTTTAAGGCAAGTTAATGATAACCTTTCCTCTACAGGACTCAGCCCTGAAGACACCAAGTTGGAACAGATGGGTAATGTGCTGGTATTTCGCAATATGTTCAGAGAAAAAGCTGCACCCAGAAATTAAAATAAGGCTTTAGGTGCCAAATAGCAGAGAAGGGTGGTTTTTTTTGTTTGTTTTTTTTTTTTTAAGCATATGTTCTTGTAAGCAAGCAGAAGAATTCCGACAGCAGCCTGGAGGGGAGAAACGCCGGCTGTCAGGCAATTCCTCTGACATGCAAAAGCCAGTGATTTACCACGTGAGCAGCACCGAGTGAACTTCCGAAGGCCTGCAGCCCCCGAGATGTTTTGCATATCTCTCGCAGTGCCAAACTGAGCTCCAAACTCTGGGTAAAACATCTGTACCCTGCCCCCACAAGAGGAATGCTGGAGGTGACCCAGAAAGAGGCAAATGAAGATGATTGCTCTTTTTCACTTCATTACCAGGAGACCTAAAAGTCACTGTTCTCATTTTTTTCCCTTTAAAAGTCTTGTATTTGGGGGATTTTTTTTCTTTCTTTTGATTTGCCTATGATATCAAGTCTTATTTAAGCAATGGATGGTGATTTCTGAGCTTTTAGTTGCTAAGCTGGGGATATGACTCTTTCACAGAATATCCTTTTCCCAGTCCTTGGTCAGGTATCTGAATTAAACATGAATACTTTTATGTGAATTAATAAACACTGGAACAGGTCTTTATTATTTGTTCTTCTGTTCTTGAATCTTTTATGAAATGCTGTGTAGACAAGTTTATAATCTTTGTTATCCGGACAAGATATGTAATTTAAAATGAAGCAGATGTGTTCAAAGAGAACAACAACATTTTCACTTGTTTTCATATACACTTTTTTGTAAGAAAGCAGAATACAAATTGAAGCTATTTATGTTCCTTCAAAGGTCACTATTTTTAAAGTTGATCAAAAAATGACTGGAAAATGAACTGGTTGAAACAAAAATGAAAAATTGGATTTCAAGCACCTGCATGAACTTCATATGATCGAGATTAATACAACCAATTTCTGCAACAGGAAATAGTGACAGGTACATCTTTTGAACATATCAGCTAAAGAGTGGATAAAGGAACAGTAGTAGTTACAATTTATCAGACTTTCTAAAGGTCTTGGAAGAATCTTTGCAGGAGACTTTTTAAAGAACTGAAATAGTCATGCATGAGATGTCAGGCTCCTTCATGAATTTGGAACTGTCAAAAAAGTTGGAAACAAAGAATAAAGACTTCTTTTTCCAGTACAGGACAAAGCTAAGCACTAGATAGCCTAAAGGACTACATTACACTCACGATATTTGTTAGGTGTATTGGAAATTTGAAAGAAGTAGTTGGTAGTGATCAGTGAAGTAGCAAATCTGGAAGGTTATGCAAGTATTTACATAAGTTGTGTTACTAGCTAGCACCAAAGAGCTTTATAGGGATGTAATAAAACCAAGTGAGTGGTTGTTATGATGGCCGAAGAGTTTCTGTGCTTTAGCAAATGCAAACTTAATGTATTCTGGAAGAAATAATTTAAACTGTGCTATGAGGTTCTTAGACATTCAGGAATGAGATTTTTATGACCTTAGACTCTAGAAATGATTGTGTGAATGTCTGCAGAATCTCTGCCTTTGCAGATATTTAAGATCATATATGAGAAATATCTCTTGAAGTTTACTTGATCCCAATTCAAAGCTTGGGGAAGGACTAAGTGATCTGCCTAGGTCCCTTCTTAATAAAATATGGTTAGGCAGATCAATGTAAGTATTTGCTGCATAAATGGCAGCATTCAGAAGAGTAATTCAGTATGTTAAGAGTTTTATATATATTTGAATATACACATACATACATATATACTTACCTGGAAAGACGCACAGGCACATACCTCAGCACACTATTGTTTTGTTGTAATCAAGTCCTTGTAGCTCACATGCAAAGGAACTTTGTCCAGAACTACTATTTCTGAGAAACATAACCAGCAAGTCTCCTAACCTGCCCAAAACGTGGTGAAACTCAAGCTCATTTCTGGCCAAAGTGTGTTCTGCAGTGTCTGTCCTCACTCACAGTAAACTCTTCTGGATGATATCAACCTCAGCATATTTGTCCTCTGCTGAAATGCCTCTGCAGGGCATCAGCAGAGGATGGGGCAAAGAAACAGCTGGTTCATTTTAACCTGCCTTTACTGTTGGGGGTTTTCACAGGAGGAAAATTCCCAAATAGCTAATGATTTGCATGAGAGTAACAATGTTACTTGTAACATTATAAACAACACAAAATTGATGAAGTTGTCTCTCAGGGTCTTACCTGAACCCTTTTTCATGCTACAAATAGGGGTCAAATTGTTAAGTCTCTATCTATATCTGTAATTTTGCATGTTATATATGTGATATACACATTCATGTGCACATATTTGTAGGCATTTCTGTTTTACCTACATTAGAAGAGCCAATGAATGACACAGTTCTTGCATTACTTCAGAAAGCAAGACAAGCGAACCCTAATATATGCACATAAATAGTTAAACCCTATTCCAAGATTATCAATATTTTCAGGTTTTACTAAGAAATAAGCCTGCTCATCAGTCAAAGTTGGTGATATGTGTCAGCTTTTCCATTTCTATTAACTCTTATGTAGCTCTGCCAACATTAGCCAAGTTGCACCAGTGTGTACCAGCTGAGCAGTTGGCTTTTAGAAATGTACCTGTTTTCCTACCTTGCCCTCCAGCTGTAAGGAAAAGGACTAATCCTAGAAATATTTTTTCCTGGAGTGGGTATTTTTCTATATTCCATTTGCTTTGTCCATCAGTTACATGCACTTTTTCTTTGTAAGGAGAAAGCTTCAGGCTTTTTAGAAACCTCATTACTAAGTTATTAAGTGTGTGAAACCTCATTCCTAAAGCAGCACTGAATTTATAAAAACATAGATGAACTCCGTCAACTAAAGGGAAAAAAAAAACTAGGAAAACATGAAGGATGTTGAGCAAGACTTCCATAACTTCCCTTAAATGCATGAAATGCTCCAAATTATTTTGAATGTTGGTAGAAAGATATCAAAAGTATTTTGTTGCTGTCTGTATGTTTTAGTATTTTGATGGATACCTCTGCTGTGACGTCTGATGTATACTGTGGATTATTATTGCAGATTGTGCTGGAGGTGGACTGGAGTGGCAGCATTAGACAGCATTCAGGTGCAGCACTCTGGCTTGTAGCCACTTGAAGCAGGCAAAATTGGGAGAAAAAGAGAGGCTGATTCTTCACTAAGTTGAGGATCCTATTCCCCAATCTCTTCATGAGGGTAAGTCATGAGGTGTTCACTGTTGACTTGTGGAACAAAGACTGAAGCCCTACTGAAGAAAAATCCCATGATACTTGCTGTGCTATGCTGGCATCATGCCCTCCTTTCTATTTTCTTCCCAGTGTTTTTATTTCTTATCTTGTAGCTACTGACCAGTTCAAGAATACTGGAGCATGCTCAGAGCAGCTTTCAAAGGCTACAGGTGAGTGAGTGCAGAAAAATCTCCCACAGAAATCATGGGGTTAGGAAGGGTGAGGACTGCGGCATGGATTTATGGTTTTGAAAAGCACAGAATAATCTGATTTTCATGATGTATAGCCCTACCCTTAAATTCAGTGCCCAAGGGTGTTTTCTGGCCATTAGAACTTTATTGTTGTTACTGTTAAATTGTTAGAATGGCCCCTGGCATGATTTGCCCCAAAACTGCCAACTCCCAAACAGGTCTTACATACAATTTGGATGTTAGCACAGGCCAGAGGTCATTCCCAACCGACTGTTTGCATCTAGGCACCATATATTGGTAAGGAAGGGAATTTAATGGTGTGGACACAGACTCCCAGTACCAGGAGAGCTTGGTGCTCAAGAATGGTCCTACATGTAGCTGTGGAGTGCAAGAGACTTACGTCCAACCTACATGATTATCCAATATCTTTGCTATACTGATTATTTCACACAGAACTTAATTACTTTTGAGTGAGGGTCACCCAGCTGCATGTCTATCCAGACAAACCAAAAGCCTCTAGAAACTCACTGAGTATCCTATATAATCTCTTTCTCATCATCATGCCTTCATAACCTCCATCAGTTTCTCTCAGAATTTCCTTCTGAAGCAGTGGGTAGGGGCTGACAGCAGAAAACAGTTGCTGAGCAGATCATAGAATCATAGAATCATAGAATCATAGAATCATTAAGGTTGGAAAAGACCTCTAAGATCATCAAGTCCAACCGTTAACCCAACACCACCATACCCACTAAACCATGTCCCTAAGCGCCTCATCTACACGTCTTTTAAATACTTCCAGGGATGGTGACTCAACCACTTCCCTGGGCAGCCTGTTCCAAGGCTTGACCACTCCTTCAGTAAAGAAGTTTTTCCTAACGTCCAGTCTAAACCTCCCTTGGCGCAACTTGAGGCCATTTCCTCTCGTCCTATCGCTTGTTACTTGGGAGAAGAGACCAACCCCCACCTCGCTACAACCTCCTTTCAGGTAGTTGTAGAGCGCGATGAGGTCTCCCCTCAGCCTCCTCTTCTCCAGGCTAAACAGATCTTAGACAAAGCACCACAGGGCTGTTTGTTCTTGGTTTTCATAGGGGAACTTGTGTCCTGGCTCAGAAGCAGCTCAGCTTTTCCACTCCATGCTCTTAATTTCATTTTTTCCCTTCTAGTTGATTTGAAATGAGAACTCCTTGATGGCTACTTACCCAGACCACTGCTTTTTTTTTAAAGCTGAACTGAACTACCCCTGTTTTTTAAATTTCTCAGGAGTGTAGCAGAGAGTATACAACCTGGGAGTGTGATTTTTTTTTTTCCCAGAAGTTTTGTTTTTAAGGCAAAACCCCACAACTGTATGCATCCTCTTTTTTTTTTTTTTTTGCGTGCTACAAAATAGGAGGATAGCCACTCCTTAAATAACAAAATCACCAGTCTTCAATATGTTATCATTTTATATTCACTAGGAATGAGTTACTACTCTCTAATAGACTACTTCTCAAAGAGACAACAAAAGAAATAACAAGCGACATACTCAATGCCTGCTTATACCTAAAATCCACAGGTGCTCCCTAAAGGCAGTAATCCATTTTGTTACAATTTATGAATGATAAAATAATCCTAACTCCTTCTTTATAATTTCCTTCCGTTGGGAGAATAAATCGTTGTTTCTCATTGCTTCAGATTCTTGTTTTATTTATGGCAATCTTGCCCGTTTGAAGGTGCCAAATAATCTTTAGAAGCAAACCTGTAGAACATCTGATTAAACATCTTTGTTTATTTGGATAGGAAAGTAACTGCACAAGGCACACGGGTCAGATGATGTAAATAAGGGTCCTTCTACTCACTTGAGCAATATCTTCACAGACCAGCACACTCTCGTCTTGGCTCTTACACAGCTTAAGGACAAAATTACAAAGCAAGTGCATATAGCATATTTATGAATGTTAAATCTCAGGTTGCTGGTCTGACAGTACAACTCTAGTTCCAAATCACATCTGTTTACTTACTATGCTCCAGCCCTGAACTGCGACAGGACAGTCTGGAAAATAATCTGTGCAACTCCAAATGTTTTAGATTTACTGTGGTCTGCCAGAAAACTGACAGGATATGTTAAAGATAAAGAATAGTAACTTAACACAGACATCGTTGCTGTCCTTGAAGAGATGTCTGCCAAAATATTTCCACAGAAAAACAAAGTCACAATATATAATGCTTCACTTTTCCATAGGGCAAAGGAGCCTGCACTACAAACCTTGAAGAACAGAGTCTCACGACATGCAGACAAGGTGAGGAAGTTGTGGGAAGGTGAGTCCAGGTGTGGTGGAGGTAGAGATGCAGCCAGAAGTTCATCACAAGCTGGGAAAGGAACTGCAAGTCCTAACTCTCCATTTCTACCTCTAGGCGTTCCTCTTTCAGTTGGGTAACCTGAGGAGAGTTTTGTTATTCACCACATCTCTGATGAGATCAGAGGAGCCATCCAATTCAGCTGGGAAAATGAACTGTGAGGAATCCTGGAAAGATCCTTTCAAAGAAGTGCAAAATAACCCCTCCCCATTCGTTTCTTCAAACTGACCTTTTTCGTTGAAAAACATTGCTTTGTAAACGGCATAATGCTTTACAGGGGAGTATTAGATTGGCATAAATGTCATTTATAGGAGCCCTTAGGTCCACCACGAAGTTTCAGGTATGGATGAGATGAAGGGAGAGGACAGACTTCCATCCCTGATAGTTAGGCAGACGTAAATTTGTGTCAGGGCTTTGAACCCAGGTTTCCTATTTAAGGAGGAGCTTGACTATCCCAAGGATCCTATTGCTTGGGCTCCTTCTCTTCCGTGAATTCTTTCTCTTGAACTCTTTCTTTCGCAAAATCAATTCAAAAGTCTCATTCCACATCACAAAAGAAAGACTAAAACTGTAAAAAAAAAAAAAAGTCTAACAGAGACATTTTTTCTTAGCACTAGTATTAACCAAGGATGGAACCATGTTTCCACCTCTGACTGGACCACATAAAAGGTTTTGACTTTGTTTCTGCCTCCCAGCTAGCAGACCTTTTTTTTTAGGAATGCTTTTTATTTACTGCTTCAAAAGGTCTTATGCAAAGGCATAAGGGGTCTAAACAAACAAGAGAGTATTTCCTACATGCAGTGAAAATGCTCTATTTCAGACTCACAGCAGCATCAATACACACTCCTGGTCATTCCCCTACTGCTTCTTAGTTATCTTTTAGATTGTCTGCTCTTATTATGCTTTTGGCAGTTTTGCCAGACATCTCTCCTCTTAGTGGTTTCACAGGCCCCATCACAACCCATCAGGTTGCTTATTTGTGAATAAGCAACTACATAGTGAGATGTGCTACTGGAAGACAGGTTAAAAGAGTGTGTTCACCCTCCCTGTATCAGAAATCACAGAAGCAGCTGGTATGTGGGCAGAAAGATGCACCAGTCATAAAGACTTCTTACAATTTCTTTTCTCAGACAGACAGAGAATCATAGTTTTCAAATAAAAATCACATTAGTACTGAAATCATCACATACCTATGCATTTTTGATGATCTGTTAATTCATATCATACAGTCTAAACTCTTCCTTTTTAGCTAAATTGTTCATTTCATATTCTGTAATGTTTCTCAGCCCAGCATTTAATAAATTAACCACAGGTTATGATGTCAGTGAAATTCTTGTTTCCAAAAGACTTTCAGAGGTGATTTAAAAAATGCACTCAAGTCCTGGCAGGAATTCATAGATTTTAAACAGCATCACATAGACTTGATAGGGGAGTCTGAACAAGTGATCTTTCGGATGAACAGATGTGAAGCTCAGTCAAGTAAGGCAACTGTATGAGCCCCAACTGTATGAGGTCCAGACTCCAAAGGATATCTCCATTCCTGGACCATGGTACTATGTTGTGGCTTCTGCTCTGCCATGTTACACCCATTTTTTAGTTCTGTTTACTAACCAGAACTTTAGTTCTGCTCCTAGTTTCCAGGAACAAGTGTCTAGATGAGCTGTTTCTTCAGATTAGAATAAAGAAGTGCATCTTATTATTTCCAACTTTCAATGAACTGCATGTCTTATCTGCAACTGTCGGTGTCATCTTCAAATTCTGGCAAGCAAGATCCTGAGGAAGGCAGGAGCCTTGAGAAGTTATTCTATTCTCACTCGGATTTCCGTAAAAGGAAAAATTACATTTCCTTGCTCTCCGCACAGTTCTTCTTATAGTCTGTCCTTGTCTTGTCATATTTAAGTGTGTAAAAATGACTTCTCACTTAAGGTAATCTGACTTTATCTTCTGTAAGCATCTGCTTCTCTCCTTTGTTTGAAAAGGGATGATAGAAACCCAAACGATGACTTTAGACCAGATGCTCTTCTTTTAGATGGTTAAAATGAGGTGAAATCAATCCTTCTTTTACTGTCTAAATCCAAGTTTCTGTCCATTTCTTCCTCTTTACAGAGTTCACCTCCTGAGCCATTAAAAGACAATTTAATTAATGATATTCATTGTTAGCGCTTAGTCTAGTGGGAGGAATTTTGTGCCAGATTTGAAGGAGAAATAGGTTTATGTAAGGGTTTTATATGTTGTTGATTTTACTTAGCAACTGATGGGGCTGTGCTTAAACAATGGAGATGGTGCATAATCGGAATTGTCCCTAAGATCGTGGAGCTTATGTATATGTTTCTGCGTCCCTGTAAGTTGGCCAGCGGTGTCGAGGTGACTTTCCCCTGTTCTTTTGTGCTGCAATGTAGCTTGATAAGGGACAGGACTTCTTGCCATATTGGTTTGTTCTGTTGTTGATTAAGTCATTATTCAGTCTGTAATTGACTGTGGACAATGATGGGAAAAGGTGGAATAAATAATTCCATCATCCAAGGATCTAACATCTGGGAATCTTCCGTTTAAACATCCCTGCCCATCAGGCATGTGGTGGCATTGCACATTAAATGTTCTGTGATGCCTTCCCACCTCAGCTCCTGTCCTTTGTAGAGGCTGGGGCCTGGGAAGTACCGGGGATGGACATCTAGGCAAGAAGTTCCCAGGCTCTGTTATTCCACAAAGATCTCTTGCCAGGCTCCTGAGAAACAGTGCTAGAGAGAGGCAGAACAGAGAGCACTGTACTAACAAAGAAGTTTCTCTATTTCAGGCTTCATATATCTCTGGACTCATGAGCAGCTCTAAATTTTCTCAGGTGTCTCCCATATTGGTTATTGCTACTTGGCAAAATGACAAGTGTGCCTGTTCCTGATTAGGCGAGGAATGCATGCCTGTAATCATCAGAGATCTGCCACAAATGTCCACGGAAAGCACGTTGTGCATATTCTCAGCAAGTGTGAACACTCCAACTCCAAGTCAGCTTTCTAGATACATTCCAACTATTAAGATGAAGTGCACGATCACTGACTGGAAGTGGAAATACAAAGGCAGGAGAGAATGTGAAATTAAAGGATTACAAATTCTGAAAACAGTTGCAGGAGTTCTCCCAGTTATTTGCCAGCATCTAGGCAATATGTAGTTGGTTAGGGTTTGATCTAATGCATGTTTATGACAGTAGCTATCTTTCCAGAGCCTTGAATTAGAATCACAGAATCATTTAGGTTGGAAAAGACCTTTAAGATCATCGAGTCCAACCATAAACCTAACACTGCCAAGTCCACCACTAAACCACGTCCCTAAGCACCATGTCTACATGTCTTTTAAATACCTCCAGGGATGGTGACTCCACCACTTCCCTGGGCAGCCTGTCCCAATGCCTGATAACCCTTTCAGTGAATTAGATTGTTTCTGAGCAGAATATAAGATAAAAAATCCTGTGCCAAGTAATGTGCACCCTTAGAGTGCCATTCTCCAAAGCAGTAGTCTTGCCAGTAAAGCCTGCACACAGAAATTGCTCCCTTGGGCCATAAACAGGGCATAAATGGACAACAGATTGGTAGCAGATGTAAAAACCTGTGTGAAGCCAGTATCATTTTGATGTTTCATTGGATCCTGTTCTGGTGATTGCATTAATAGGCATTTTAGGATGATGGAATATGCATTTTTCAGTGGCAGAGCTGTTTTCTTCAGAGCAATTTGCCTGCCTGTGTCTCTTCCAGCCCAGCTAGCAGTGCAAACAGAGTGAGATAGGTTTACTGAATGAATCTGTTTCACAGGTTTCAAATGGATGCAGTAAATATGCTTTAACTGTATATTGTTTTTCAATTATTGCTGTAAAACCATTTAGAGCAAATATAGTATTGCTGTGCTGAAAGCCTCCGATCTGTGTTTGCCCAATGGCAGTGGCAGCCAACTGTATTTCATTACCTACTAACACTCAGCACATTTGCTCACTGTTTTGACTGTGCTGTTTGTTCCTGCCTTGATCGCTTGCTTGCTGTGATCTTTGGGACCAAACTGGGAACTAGATCCAAACTTCACAGCTTTGTCCATTGCCACTGACAGTAGCACAGCAAATAACATCATTAGGGTATCGGCTGAGGAAAAGCAAATACCTTTGGGATCACTCCCTTCCAGGTCTGCAGGGAAACAAATGTAGGGAATGGACACTTTACTCCCTGAATAGCTCCTGCTGCATTTTATGGTGATGCTGAGCCAGAGATGTAAATCCAAACCAGTACGTGATACAGCTGCATTGTCACCCACAAGCAGGAAGGACCTTTGCGCTGAGCTATGCAAATGGGGGAAGGCAGGAGGAAAAATGGGCGGTTGGCTCTTCCAAGTGCCCCATTTCATCCTGTATATCACAATTCTCACCAATCCCAAATACTGGACTTACTGACCAGCTGGTCATACTGACTAGCTTACTGACCATGAATTGATGGGGTAGAAAAGAATCAAGACAGTATTACGTTCCCCTCTGCTTTGGACCACTCAGGGCACAATAAAATCAGAGGTTCCACTCAAATGTTTAATCTCATACCTTGGCTGGTAGCCCAAAAAGGGCTTCTTTAAGTGCCTATCTTGACACCATTGTAATTTCCATGCACAGCATAGATGTCCCCTCTGCCTCTGTGTCACTTCTCACCCAAGGTGACACTATCCAGTGAGTCTACACCATGGTCAGTTGGGAGGCATGCCTAGAGAGGCAATGAAGTGGAGTCAGAACGGCTCTCAACAACGCATAACTTCTCACAGCCTTTCTCAAGTTCTGTCTAAGGCATGGCTTTACTTCTAAAAAATGTGTGTATGAGTGGCTCAATTATACACAAACCAGATGGCTTATATTTTTATAGTCTAAAATTATACCACTCCCCAAAAGAGTCTGAGAAATGGAAAGAAATAGATTATGAGGAGCTGTACTAGTAATTCATTTGTCACTAAAAATAAAAGAAATTAGAGACAAAGATTGCTATTACATTTGAAATGAAGTAGAGAATTTTTGCCAAAGCTTTCACTGAGGATTTGCTTATTTTCTTGTCATTCCTATAACTCGATTCAGTTTCCAGAGCATCACTGATGTAATTTTTTATTGAAGATGTGCCAACTAGCTCTACAGTCATTGGGACAGTGGGGAATTCTGAGTATTCACCAGCAGCCTGGAGTCTAAACACTCTTGTTTTCTGTGTGTGTTCGCCTGATAAATTCAAAGCAGACACAGTCTGTCTGATTTTCCCAAGCAGGCCTCTGTATATGAGAACCAGAAAGCAAAACGAACCCCAAGCAGGGAGCAGACCTTGTCTGGAGAACTTTCATATGCCTCCAGATTAGAGGCTTGTTTATCTGGGGTTTTTTTTTTGGTTGGAACAGCTGTCTGATGTGGAACTTGCCCCTCCTACAGCAGAGATCATGCCATGATACGGAATAAAACCAAACAAAAGCAAATAATAAAGGAGAGAAAGAAAATTCCTTGGAAACCAGGGTAAGGAATAAAGAGGAGTTAAGTTCAAAGCTGTGTAAAGTTATTTGCATGGGCTACAATTCAGTTAAACATGTTTGCTGGTTCCACAGAGAGTTCAGCTCCACTAACTGATAGCTCTGCGTGATAGCATGGCTAGCTTTCAACATTGCATTGAAGGTATTTATTTATTCAGAGAATCCAGACCCTTCTGTTTTCACCCAGTTTTTATTCCACCTTCATTCAGAGAATGCTCTTGCTGGTGACCTCTTTTAGCCTGATCTCTTTTAAAAGCATTATACTAGATTAAGAATCAAAACAAATGCAGAATTTAGACATTAGGAATTCATATATGTGCAAAAATCCAGCCATAAAAACAAAGAAAAATAAAATTTGTTCCCAATCACAGCTCCAAAAGTGAGAAATGGGGAAAACTAAGAGGTCAAAGATTGACTACCAGATACCAACAGACACTCAGTGTTGCAGACCACCTTCAAAAAGTCCATCTATGCTTGACCTGCTCCCAGAACATAGGACACCAGACCCTGTGCCATGAATGTCCTCACCCAAATCAGCTTAGCTGGAACCTCATCTCTGAGGGGAGCATAAGAAAAAGTGAACAGGGATGAGTACAATTAGCTTGGGTCTCTCCAGAGCACAGGCAGGGAAGCTGAAGGTCGATAAAAATGATGAGCTCCTCTTCTCTGTGCCTGCAGTAGAGCAAAAATGTTTCCATCTGAATGTTTCTAAGGGATTTGAAAAATCTTATTTCAAACCATGTAGGTGACAGGACTTTTCCCAGTTCCTTGAAAATGGGTATAATTTAATTCTGTGAAGCACCTTGAGGCTTGTGAGTGGTATGTGTAGGTATTAATAACGACAATAATGCTAAACTTATGTAAATTTTAACCTTTCTGGCAGTACCTTTTCAAAGCCTTTTTTCTTCTTCTGCAAAGTGACCTCTTTGGAAATTTTAATGGAAGAAACATACGTCACAGCCAAAAGAATTTGTTTTAGAGTTTTGGATTAATCTGGAATTCCTTGAGGGAGAATTGTGGGCCAAATTCAGTAGTCCACATACAAACAAAACTCCTATAGACTCAAAGGACCTTGGGGTAAAGAGCTGAACAGTGCTAGTTAAAGTTTGCTTTAGCATCAGAGAGTTCACTCAGACAATGACTATAACCACTTCTGTTTTCTTTTGTGAATATTTGCTACAGTGAGGTTTCATTCACAGAAACATTGATGGAAAGAAGGCAAGAAATATATTTGCAGGTGCGTGTGTGGGGATGTGTGTGTGTGTGTGTCTAGAATATTTACACTAAAAGTTTTCACATGGCCACCTTGAAGGTGTAGAGTAGGTAAGAAGACATCCACCTTGGGGTGGGAACACATGCAATGTCACGGTGCTTATATGCATGAGCCAGTAGCTGCTGGAGGTTTTGTCTCCACAGTGGGAGCTGGGAAAACTTTCCAGATCCTGGATGAAAAAGTGTTTTTCAAGACTCCATGTTGGGATGAGACACAGATATTTGCAAACTTGTCATCCCTCTTCCAAAACCTGGTTCCCATGGGAAGGGAATCATGCAGGCTGGAAGGAGCACACAGCACATCTGTTAGCTCCCAACCTGGGAAGCAGAGCCCAGCGTGCGCTCCTGTTACTACAGATCACATGCCTTTAGCTAACCCAGGCTTTATCTTCCCCAGGTAAACGTTCCTAGCACTAGTAGTGGAGAACAATTTCCAGGGATTCTCTAGAGTAAAAAGATGTTACTTCAAACTTTTCATTGGAAGTGCACATTCATAAAAATTAAAAGGATTATTAAAAAAAAAAAAAACAAAAAAACACCATGCTAAAAATCGCTTTAAAGAATCAATCTGATTCAACAAAGTTTATAACAGTTTTTCACAATTTTTCAGTAGCTGGACTGTGCTCTATATACACATCCCAAATAAATTGTATTGCCTTATTTCTTACATACCTCACTGTTATGTTTCTGAAAATTTTGTCTGTCTCCAGTGACAACCACCATTTTGTGGTGTTGAGTCTCAGCAGCTAAAAGATTATTTCAGGGACTATAATTCACAGAGTAAAACCAACAACTTTAATGAATTGACAATGAGCAATATGTGCATACATATACAACCAATATGTTTGCACAAACACACTGCTTATAGGTTTTTTCTATCAGGCTCTGCTACACATTCTCAACAGCAGAGCACAATCCTTGATCAAATATGCATTTTTTTGAAAGCATGCAGTAAAAGAAACAATTTGTAAATGTAATTAAAGTAATCAGACTAATTCATTAAGAACACTTTTTTTCTCTCCTTGAATATTTATTTTTTACTGGTAATGAAGCAAATCTCTCAAAAGAATTCACCAGAAAACAAACACATTATGTAAAAGAGATAACTCTCATGGGCTTTTAATTACTTTGTGTTGTATTATTGTTTTTAATGTTGATGCCTTGGAAGCCACAGCCCTGTTCTTTATGTGCAACTCAATACAGCTAATACCGGATATGCCCCCGCTCTTGGTCTCATTCTTCCAAATATGTAACTATCACAGGCTTTGAGATTCAGTTCAATATCTTCTCTGATGCTAGACTCCAGATTTCCTCTTTCTCAGCAACTGTGAAGTGTCAATCCATCAACTCTCACAGACTCCTGTTACACATGCTACATCCTCTGTACAGTGACTTCCTATAGCAGTTCCTTCTATTCTTCCCACTCTGTTACAGCCCTGCCTTACCTCAGATATTCCTTCACTGTTCTAATTTCTCTTTCAGAGATCTTGATGTTGTCTACACCATGAGTTAGTATTTGACCTCTAATTTTACTCAGTCAGTTCACCGCCTATCTGTATCTTTAAACAAACACCCACCTTACTTGCTTTTAGGCTTCTTCCACCTTTAATACTTAGTGAAATAGATGCATTTTGGACTTTCTCATCCAGGTTGTTTCCTGCATTGGTGTGATTGCACAATTTTGGGTTAGGAAGAACATTCTATATTAAATAATTCTGCCTGGTGTTGAGGTATCTCTGTGTGCATTGGAGATGATCCTGACTTGGGACTTCATCCATCTTTTCTGGGATGTAGAATGATTCAAAGTGGAAATGAAGAAGGAAGGCATGGCCAGGGATGTAGTCCATCACAGCAGGTGGGGTTACAAAGCCTGGTACTGTTTCTAGTTATCTAACCATTTGCTAACTGCCTTACCCAATCACCTCTTTCTGGTGCTGTATTCTCCTCTCCTTTGTCTTCTGCAGGAACTTCTTCATGTTCACTTCTTTCTCCCTTTCTCATACCACCTTTCCTTCTCTGTTTGCTTTTCTCTTTGGACATTTTGATTGTTGGCTTAACATCTCTTAATTCAAAAGTTACCCTAAGTTTGGGCCAAATGCTCAGCCTGTCAGAGCGAGTCTGCTGGAGTCAGAAGCACTGCTGTTGTCAGCAAAGGACCTGTCTTTTTATATTTTATTCCCCTTGAAGGATACATCCGTCTCTCAGTTTACTCACACAGTTAGTGAGTAAACTTGTCATTTAACGCAGGACAAATATGTCTAAGATCCTGAGGAAATGGAATATCCTAATCTGTTCACTGGCTTTATAACGCTTGGAGAATATCACAACCTGAAAATTCTGATTTCCTTATTTATTTGCTATTTCATCCATCTTGCTTTGGGTTACTATCAGTTCTGCTGGTGCAGGTCAAACTTTTAGCTACTCAGCTACTACATTTATGGAATGTCTTTAGTCTGAATGCTTAGCAGTGGTTTCAGCCTTTTCAGATCCCCTAAATATATCCTTTCTCTTTCAACTCCCTATACCATTCTTTGCCTATATTGGTGTAGGTGCCATAGTCATTGCATCATCCCTGCATGCTGCAGTTCCTAAAAACCCATAGGAAGCAGAATAAATAAAACTTGTGGAATAAAAATACTGCACAATGACATCTGCCAGATGCTATAAAGAGGTGTTAGGAAAAATGGACTGTATAAGTCAAAATGAAAAAATTATGATGTTAATATTGTTGCACGGAGTCTTTTCTAAAAAGGGTCAGATTTTATTTTAGCTTTAATCATTGTTAATACCAAAAACTTCTAAAGGAACTGACAATGGTTTTCTGCAACACTTCATAAAATTCATACAAAGTTAATAGCTAGATACGGTATAATTCTGCGTGTCCCACATGTACACTTTAGTTTAGCTAGAAGTTCTAGCTTTGGAAGTAGTAAGTGATAATAACAATATGCATGTATTTCAGGCAAACAAGGTAATTGTGACATATATCTTATCCTGATACTTAGGAAAAAAAGTTGTTCTGTTCTCGCTAATGGAGGAACTTTCACATATATTTTTTAATATATATATATATATTTAGACGTGTATATAAGGGTGGCATCTGGCAGAAATAGTGTAGTGAATTACCTAATTTTTAAGCTATTTGTGACTCAGACTTTTGCTATTGAAGTTGTTTTATTTTGTTCTTTTTGTTTCTTGTATAGCTGTTACTCCTTGTCTGGGTCTCTTAAGAGTGACTGCAGTACAAATACATAATAATAACAAAATAACAATAATAATAATAATTTTCTTTACTGCCCGATGAGGCTTTTGTTGGTTTATAAATCATGGGAGACCTTTAGTCAAAGGCCTTGCCAAATGAAGCCCACTATGTCATTTAAAGACACGCTGCCTTGCTTCTGCAAATATAAACATTGGCATGTTTGGATTTTTTTTCTCAAACCCATTAAGCTGTCATATGTGTTTTCTGCCTTTCTGTGTTGCTTGTTAAGCTTTCTGTGTATCTATATCTTGGGGACCAGCAACAATGAGAGCGGAAACACAGGAAAAAGGCCTAGCAGTTTAGCAAGGCCTGGATAACATAGGCCTCGCCAAGGGGATCTCGTGCATTTTCGTCTAGTCTGTCCTTCCCCTGCCTGCCCTGGAGGCCAGGGGCACAATGTGAGCACACTTCAGTCGCGAACATGTCGTCAAGGGAAGAATGGGTCCAAAAGGTGGTATAAGTGGGGCAAGAAATGGATATACCTCTTATACTACCCCCTGTAAGGGGGGGTTGGAGACCTTTCTAAGTTGGAAAGGGCCAAACCTTGCCAATTCCTGTCCTCCCCACCTCTGAAGAGCAGTGCTGGGATTGAACTTTTCACTACACGCCAGAGATTTATTCTGGAGGGAACGAGTTAGTGTACTCAAGAATGAACTAATGTATGTTTAGTGTAGGTGGTGAGGATGCCAAGACTTAAGATTGAACCAGTCAGATAAAATATTTGACGGAAATAGACACGCCCTGTGAACCACGTGTTTTCCATCTGCGTTGGTGCGTTAGTCTGGCTATGGAGATACTCCTCCAATACAAAAGATCTGCTTCAAACCTTTTAGTAGCAATCTTTCAGTTAAATCCAGTGATCATTGTGTTTGGGCCCAGGCATTGGGCTGTAGCTGTAGCTTAACTTCCAGATTAGTAAACACAAGTCCCAATCCAGGTGTTTGTGTGATTCATTCACTGATTACACAAGGAATCTTGAAAAATAGCTTGCAGAATATTTCGGTCCCTGAGTCTGAAGTTGCAGACATAAAATGGATGGATGGATAGATAAGATACTCATTGAAATGCATTAGAATTACACAAAAGTAAGATGGTCATTTTTTTCTTGAGTATGTTGTGCCACATAAAATCCATGCACGTGATCACTGTTATAGCTCTAGTAATCTGGTTTATTTTGCCACCTGAAGCCTTGTGTTAAAATGCTGCAGAGCAGCACATCACAGAGCTACATCTGCTTATTCTGCACGTTAAATAAATGGTCTTTCAGCTCCAGGGTGTTTGATGCCTGTAATTATATTTGATAACAATGAATAATTTCTTCTATTATTAATAGGTTTTCGATGGGTGAGGCTCCACAGGCTCTTCACTTGAGTTTCCTGACCTTCTAGTTTGCAGACAAGTGAATCCTGTATCATATTGACGGAGAGGTTTTTTCTGTCCTTTTTTCTGATTTAACCAACATGAAAGATCCATTGCTCCTTGAAACACTATGCTGTTTAGAGACCTCTTTATCTGCCTTTGTGAGCCTAGCCACTTGCTGGTCTGTTTTTTTTAAAGTGTTCAGAAGATCCCATTTAGAAAAGGAAGGGAGAAATACTAAGAAGGGTTTGCGCTGGTAGGACCTGGTTTATGTGTCACCGAAGGCAGCTGTAGCAGCAATATTAATTCCCACCTCCAGACCCTGTGCACCCATTGAACAGGGTCCTCAGCTCCTTGGGTAATGTCTCTTCCTGTCTTGAAGAATCTCATGTACTACCAAGGTATTGGTACCACAGTTAGAAAAAGTCCATCTAGCCAAGATTTTCCAAAATAGCTGATGAGACTGAAATCCTCAAGTTTGGGAAACTCAGTGAGACACCTCAAATTTTCAAGCCACCTCAAGTACTTACCCCTCAACACCAGTACAGTGCATATGGCACCCAACATCACCAGTGCTATACAACTTTTTGCTACTGTATACTTCTATCCATTTAGGAGCTAATGGGGGCACAGTTTTTCAGAAGTAACTAAATGAATCAGCAGTCTATGTCCCATTGACAGTCAGTAAACTGGCAAAGCCAAAACACCTTTTGAGATGTGAGTTCATAAACTTCAAAGATGCTCTTGAATCTCTCAATGTGGCCAGTGCAAAAATCAAACTGATAACAGTTGTAAACCACTATTGCACTGTCATGCAACTACCACAATATATAGTCACAATATAACATGCAAATATTTACCACATCAGGAGTTCAGAGTTTAATCCAGTTTAAATCACAACAGAAGTCTTAGCACTTAGTTCTTCCATTCTTGGAACTTACTGTCTCTGTGCCTCATGGGAGGCCTGTAAAATAACTGCTGCACTTGTGAAAAAGAGCGCAAATAATATTACTGTGACTTAGAATCGTAGAATCATAGAATC
>NW_009218054.1:9417-9889 GCF_000690835.1 Fulmarus glacialis | reverse complement strand
CAGCTGTTGGACTCCTCCAGCTCCACCGCACGCTGCCCACAAGTGCTAAATGTGTCAGCACGATCCCCCCACGACAAATGCAGATACCAACCCCGGCCATGGCCCTCTCCCCCGGCACCTGGCTGGGCCAGCATCCCCCATCTCCCCCCTGCCCACCTGCTACGCCCGACTCCTGGGGCGCCTTGGCGAAGCACTCCGAAACACCCATCTAACAGCAAACAGCTGCCACCAGCCCGCTCAGCCGGCGTGTTTTTTTTTCCACCTCTGCCGGAGCCATCCCCAGCGCTGGGGAGGGCTGGAGGTGACAGCGAGCAGATGAGCTCTGCAGTCGCCCGGCTCCTTTTTGGTTCCATCCCTGGGAATCGCCGGGACCCGCTGATCCCTGCCTCTGAAATCCCAGCTGCACGGCTTGCTCTGAGGCAGCAGGGTGTCCCCGAAGGGGACAGCTCTCAGCAAGGGCACCGGGGCAGGG
>NW_009218054.1:7227-9272 GCF_000690835.1 Fulmarus glacialis | reverse complement strand
CTCCTGCCCGGGGAGGGACCCAAGGGACCCTGCTGCCATCTGGCTGCAGTGGCACCCGGGGACCTTTCTGACACTTTCCCTGTGCAGAGGATGTTCTCCTTGAGCCACAAACATCTCCAGGAGGACACAAAACCGGCTGCCTTGAGCCCTGGCTGCCCCGAACACCCGCATCCCCACCCCGGCACAAGCCAGATGGGTGGGCACATACAAACCCCAAAAAGCTAAACCTCTGGGGACTGCTGTGCCTCAGCCAGACACCTTTTCTCTTGCATCCTAAGCCAGCAGCCAGCCTGGAGGTACCAGGTGACCTGGCCTGGACCACCACCCAATGCCACACATCCCCAAAGGCACCAGGCTGCAACCTCAGCACCCCTGTAACACCCAAGGCAAAGCCGGCTCTCCAGGGACCCTGCGGGTTTGCCCTGGGCACCCTGTAAGACGAGGAGACGAGCCCTGGAGATGGCACCTACCGGAGAAGTTCCTGGTGGCCAGCATGGTGGTGAGGATGGCTCCCTGAAAGACACAGAAGGCAGAAGGAAAGGGCGTGCTGGGCCCCGGCCCCCCGCACCCCTGCCGCTCCCCCCAGCCCTGGGGGAGGAAAGCCCTGTGCGTCACCTGTCCACTGGCCACCTCGCTGGAAGGAAACTGGCCCACAGGCTGATATTCTCTTCCTGTCATCAAAGGCAGTCCTCGGTACCCGACTCCGTATCCCCAGCGCCAGGGCGTTGGGTTGCATTCTCCGAAACTGCTTTCCCTCCAAGATTAAAGGGATATTAAATATCCCTGGGGTGCATTTCAGTCTCGCTCTACCCTGCCCTAGATGTAGCACAACTCCGCTGACCAGGGCTGGCAGCTGGCGGTGAGGGGAGCCACCGGGAGTGGAACTGGATTTAATTGCAATTAAAGTCATGCCAGCTACGAGCAGCAGGGCAGGAATTTTTCATGGGAGCCACGCAAAGATTACCACTGCAAAATAACATTCATAAAAATGTTTCTTCTTTTCCAGCTGACTCTACTAACTAGTTGCTCAGCATATAATGAGATTACTTTGGACTAATTGCATACAGTAATGGATTACTATTTTGAAGTGTATGCCTGAACTAATTTGATTACTTATCTAACTGAAAAGTAATAATAGTTTATAGCCAGTTTCTTTTCTTGACAATCTTGTTAATAGACTGCAGCGGTACTGCTCTGTGCCACATCGTGTTCAGGCCGGGAGCGCTGATGGCTCTGACTGCGGCACAGATCAGCGCCGTCCTGGCTCTGGAGGAGGCACTGCAATTTCCAGAGCCTGTTCCCAGCACCACGCTGCCAGCTGGGGCTGAGCAGCACCTGGGAGATGGGTGCTTCAGGGAGGTGCTCCAGCCCAATGGTAAAGCCTGGGGAGATGGTGACTTCAGAGGGGGTACAGGCTGCGGCACATGGCAGCATCCAAGAAGGGAAAGCTTGCGGGGCTGCTGGTGTGGGTGAGCCAGAGCTTTTTGCCTGTCTGTGGATGACTTTGTTCCTTGGCTGCAACGTGGTTTGGTCAGCAGGCAAAGGGGTCTCACTGTGCCTCTCAGATTCACGTCCTGCCCCAAAGAGGAGCTTTCTTTACACTGACTCCAGTGGGAAAGTCCTTACCCCAATGTCCAGGGCAGCTGTGTGACTCAATGCTTTCCTTCACCATGGCTTTCCTCTAAGCACTTGGGAACCCCAGCCAGACGCAGCCACCACTCCACTTGGCCTCTTTTGCCTTCTTCACAATGGGGATCCCCAAATGTCCATCACCCCCGTACCGCTGACCCAGAGACACCACCCTGTCCTCTCCCACTCAGGGAACAAACTCCCCAATGACCTTATCATGCATTTTGCAGCCAGCTTGGAGATTATGAGAGTTACCTTCAGCTTCCTCCGGGCATTGAACTTCTTCAGACAATCCACCGTCTCCTGCCTGTGCATGCATGACGCCACGGTAGCACGGTGCTGGGAGGAGAGAGACCTGGCTCAGAGCAGGCGCCGAGGGGAAAGGGGCTCCCCTGGCCCCACTCTCACACGCACGC
>NW_009218054.1:6888-7192 GCF_000690835.1 Fulmarus glacialis | reverse complement strand
CCCCCGGGCCCCACTCTCACACGCACGCACACGTGTGCTGTCTCCTGCAGCCGAGGCACAGGCCAGAGCTGCCTGCAGCAGCAGCAGCAGCAGCAGATAAAACTAATGGGCAGTGGGAGATCGCAGCTCTGGAGTCATCAGGATCTGCTCTGGCAGTGGGGGGCGTTTGCAGGGAGAGCTGGCTGCCCCCTGAGTTAACCCCTTGACTGACTGGCCACTTTTAACAGTGTGCTCAGGGTTGCACATGGTATGGGGTCCCAGGGACTGTGGACTCCTCCTGCCTTTAGGAGCTGATTCAGAGTGA
>NW_009218054.1:1927-6863 GCF_000690835.1 Fulmarus glacialis | reverse complement strand
GGGGATTGCTGCTGGGGTGGATGGGTGGATAAACACGAGCCTGCTCTCACCCTCCCCGAGGAAAGGCTCCCCCAGCGCAGCATGACACCAAGAAACCAGCCTGTCCCCACCAGGGCTAGGAACGTGTGTGTCCCTCCCATCACCAGCTCCCCTGGGACATGCTGTTTGTATTCCCACTCCAGGCTTTTCTCTGCTCTAAAGCCTTGGAGAAAAGGCTGTTCTGAGAGCACTGGGAGGAACCATGCCAGGAAACCATCTTCCCAGGATGGAGAAAAGAGTCAGACAACATGTTTGATAACACGTGGTCCCCAGTGAGATGTTCCCCCCCTGTGAACCGCCACATCTCTAGACCTTCGACCCCAACTGGTGAGTGCCACCAAACCCACCGATATCCAGGGGTGCTTCAGAGCCTCCGCTGCCGTGATGCGCTTCGACGGGTTTATGGTCAACATCTTGTTGATGAGATCTTTTGCTTCAGGAGTGACCGTGTCCCACTCAGGGGAGGGGAACTGCCAAAGCAAAGAGACCGGGGTGAGAGGTGGCAGGGAGCGATAGAAGGAGCAGAAGCCCTTTTGCACTTGGGTTGGTTCTCCTGCAACCCTTTCCTCCTGCCCATGGGACAGGTTGGAGAGACAGTAGCAACTGGAATGAGCTGCCAGCTGGAAAACTGGAGAGTAGGGGTGGAGGGAGAAAGGTGGAAAGCCCAGGACAAGACCTATCTGTTCTGCAAAGTGTATCTGAAACGTGCCAGTGTGTGCACCTGGGCATGGCAGCTTGGCCAAGCCTCTGTGACCAAAGCAGAGGAAAGAAACTTGCTCCTGTCTGTCTGAATTTGTCCTGGCTGCTCTTCTGGAGCAGCAGACTGCAACACGGGGACAGCAGGAGAGAAGGGACACAGTGAAAGCGGGGAGCAAGACACTCACATCATAAGCCCCAGCCTTGATCTGCTGGTAGAGTCGGTGCTGGTCTTCATCCCAAAAGGGTGGGTACCCAACCAGCAGGATGTAGAGGATGACACCTGCCCGGGAGAGGAGACATGGGATCAGTGGGAGAGAGTTCATTGCTGGAGGTATGAACAGACACAGCCTGGGGACTGGCCCAACTCAAGCAGAGAAATTGAGAAATTAGGGAAACAGGAGGATTTGCTCCCTGATTAAAAAGCAAAAGGCTCGTTGGTGGGTCCAGCTCCATGCTGACGTGCTCAGTGGCTGGGGAGATAGATGGCTCTGGCAGCCACCATGCACAGCCTCAAGCCAGGTGCCCCATCAGGGCTGGGCAATGCCTCCTCCCCATCATGGGTGGAAGAAGGCTCCCCTCCGGCTGCACCTGCGTGGAGGCATTGCCTGACTCCAAGGGCACCGCAGGGCAAAACAGCCAGCATCTCCCCTGCCTGGGGACTTTGGGTGCATAGCAAGGAGGCTGATCCTTCAGAGAAGGGTGCCACTGGACTGGGAAAGAGGGTGCTGCTCTGGGGACAGCCCAGGGTAATGTGCCACCTCTTGGGTAAATCCTCCACCCTGAGCTCCCGGAGACGTGTCTAGCGACTGCGACTTGCGATATGCTGGATCAATAGCCTGCCTTGTCCCACGTGGCCCAGCCCAGCCCGCTTCCAGCATTTCAGCCCCGGTTTAACTTACCACAAGCCCACAGGTCCACAGCCTTGCCGTAGGGGTCCTTCCGGAGCACCTCAGGGGAGAGGTATCCCGGGGTGCCAGCAAAACCTGGGACAGACAGCCCGTCACGCACCGCCAACAGGCAGTCCCCATCCCCACACAGCTTGCCTGATGCCTGGCCAGCCACCATGAGAGCCAAGAGCCCTGGCACATGCTGAGCTGGCAGGACAGGCACCCTCCCTCCAGAAACCTCTGTGTCTCCCGAGAGCAGAGGAAACAGCAACAGCCAGCGACAGCAGCCAAACCCCAGGATGGTGCAGAAGGCTGAGGTGCTCTGGTGTGCACCTCCAGCACTTGGATGAGGCTGGAGGATGCTCCATCTCTGGCCAGTCCTACTCACCAAACCACGCTTGCTGGTCCCCCTCCACCTCGATGGCAAGGCCGAAGTCAGCCAGCTTGACGGCAGCACCCTTCAGCTTGGATGCCAGCAGCAGGTTCTCAGGCTGTAGGAGGAAACAGGGGTTGGAGAGGAGCGAAACCCCCCGGGGGCTCTGCTGTCACAGGGGGGCTTCCCAGCACAGCACGGAGGAAGGTCAGGGCTCTGGATGTGCTACCTGACAGGTTTGTCCTGCTGTGTGTCACGATGTCCATGGATCTTTAGAGGACCATGGACTACAAGGACCTCCCTATCCCCTCTCCCTCGTGCTGTTTCACCCCAGAGCTGGTCTTTGCTTTGTGTCTTTCCAGAAGCCCTGCATGGTGTTCCTCCCTGCTGTGTTTCAGCTGCCCTGGAGGACCCTGGGCATTGCTCCACAGGGTTTTGCATCGCAGATGGGATCCATACGTCCTCCTACAGGCCCTTCCCCTGCAGCTCCTACCTTCAGATCCCGGTGGACCACCCCCATCTGATGGCAGTGCAGGACGGCCTCCAGGATCTGCTGGATGCAGTGGCTGTGGGAGAGAGGAGAAAGATCATAGAAGTGTCCAGCGAGGCAGAGTTTACTTAGACACTTCTACTTGGCTGCATTTCATCCCTCCTGCCTCTCTCCTCATTGTGCTTTCCACCAGCAGCCCTGTGGCACAATTCAGCGTCCCCCTCCACCGAAAGCCACACACCCATGGAGAGCAGCTGTAATCCTGTAAGACCCCACCAGAGCTGCTGGACAACCAACTGCAGCGAGCAGGAGCATGGGGGCTACGGTGGAGCCCATGGGGTCCCCAGAGAAGCAACACCGGGGAGCTGGGGACCAGCGGTGGAGTCACAATGACAGTCCAGATTTGGTCTCCAAACCCAGGCAGAGCAGATGTGCTCCTCAGACGTAGAGCTAACCTTCGCTTCGGCCCCATTTCCCTGGCCTCCTCTAATGGGATGGCTGTCGCTGTTCACTTTGTATCTAGTTCACATTTATATCTAGCTCTGCTGCATGCATGAGAAAGGAAGGGAAGAAGACTGAGGCAATGACCACTTCCGCTCCAAAACAGCTGTGTGCAAGGCAGAAGGTCTTTATTTACATGTATTTTACTTTATTTGTATGACACTAATAAGTGGATGGGTTGTAAGTGGATTCAGTGTGGGCAGCCCATTAAATGAGATTGCTTTCTGCCTAGAAATAAGGGATATTTCCATATCCCATAAGGGATATTCCAGACAGAGGTAGTGTAGATCTTACCACCCCCTTGGGCATTTGTACAGGCTATGCTTATCCTGGGGGCAAAGCCAAGAGGCCCAGTGATATCTGGAGACTGGAGAGGGCCAAATCATGTCCCCTCAAATGAGGCTAATGCTGTCCTCTGTCCGAGCTGCAAGGACCAAAGGGGTGGCTGAAATGATAGCCAGCCCCCTGCCTCTGCAGCAGGGTACCTGGAAAGAGCCAGCAGGAGCGTGGGAGGGAGCGGAGCTCCAGCACATCCTCCCACCCAGCCTGTCCTGACTGCTCCTCCTTAGTGCTTTCAAGTGGTAAATGCCAGAGAAATGCTTGCAAATGACTGTGATGCAGCTGCAAGGGGAAAGGGTGAGCACTGCGGGTGTCTGTGCTATCGTGCTCCTGGCTGGAGCACCAGCCTGATGCTGGGCTTCCTCCCTGCCAGCCCGGGGACCCCTGCTGTCCCCCACCTGGGGACCCCCGCTGTCCCCCGACTGGGGAGCCCCGATGCCCCCAGCCCAGGGAGCCTCCTTTACACAAAGGTCAGATGTGGGCTATGCCATCAGCTCAGGGAAGGAGGATGCTGCGAGCGATGGCTGGCAGCCGCCTGGTTTGAGGCGGGGGACCAGCCTCGTGGTTACACATGCACTTCTTGGCACAGGAGCTGAGTGAGTTAAAAAGAGCTTTTTTCTTTTTTTGTTTTGCACTACACATCAGGTTTATGAGTATGCGCTGAGGAGCGGCTGTAAAACACCTCCCAGCACGGAAGGAGCTTATGCTGCAGAAAGGCAGACACGTTGGACCTGGGAGGGAGCGGCTTGCAGGAGAAGGGGACAACTGCTGCCCCCTCCATGGCCCAGCCTGTGTCCGTGCTCACCTGGCATCCGCTTCACTGTAGTACTCCCTGGCCACAATGTCCTCAAACAGCTCCCCGCCGGTGACCCTGCGGGAAAATGAGGGGAGTCACGCTCCGCCATCTCAGCGCAGCACGCAAGGGAGCTGGACTGATTTACAGCACGCTGAGCTCTGGCAAACCCCCCCAAAATGCCGCTGCACGGGGGGAGCGTGGGGGCTGCAGGGCAGGGACCTGCCCTCTGCCCAGCTTGGGGGACCCAAGCTTGGTTCAAACCCAGCCTGCGGGAAGGACTGGGGTGAGGTGGAGGACAGGGGAAAGCTCAGGCGGGGCTGTGGGGGTGCAGGGCGCGTCGCCAGGGGTGGAAGCATGCAGCTGCCGGTGGATTGAGAGATGCATTTAACCATTACTCACAGGTCAAATATCAAGTAGTGGTGGCCCTCTTCGGAGATGCTGTCGTGGAGCCTCACTGTGGCAGAGACAGAAGGGTTACCGGGTAGGCCTGGCTCCCACCCCGCTCCCCGGGAACGCCTTTGCTGCCCTTTGGGCACAAGCAGGAGCTGGGGAAGGGCAGAGCGGGGCTATTCCTCCTCCCTCCTCCTCTTCCTATTGCCGCTGGCAGGGTATTTTAGGGGGGTCCCCACTCAATGGGGACCCCAGCCACGGCCCCAACCTCGGGCAGTGGTGCAAGGCTCGAAGGTCACATCCAAATCAGGGACTGCCCGGGGCTGGTGCCTGGCCGAGGTCCTGGGCAGCTGCTGGGCTCTCTTGGGCACTGGGCAGGCTGCAGGCGCGGGTGCCCCCGGCCCAGCCCTCTGCCCCATCAG
>NW_009218054.1:393-1917 GCF_000690835.1 Fulmarus glacialis | reverse complement strand
GGCTGCCAGCCCTGGCACCAACAGGGCTTTTTTTATTTTCTGATCGTGACCTTCCTTTTCTCCTTGGGAGGTGTCAGGTCGGGGATATCAGGAATCAGCGTGGGATGAGTTTCCTTCGGAGGAAGCCCTCTCCCCGTCTCCTCCCACGGGGCTGGCATCTCGCCCCACTCATCACGCCGAGGAGCACCCTCTCCCCTCGGGCACATCTGGCCAGGTACAGCCGGGCGCAAACCTGCCACCTTGCAGCTGGGTTCTGCTTATTCAGGCTTAGATCCCGGCTCACAGCTTAGCAGGCAGATGTGCAGTGAGGGGTCAGGCACAGAAACAGGTAGGGTGTATAAATCTGGATGGAGTCTGGTCCAGCATCCTCACATTTTGTTCCGATTTCCTTGAGGCTGTACATATTTAACCCTTCCTGTCTGCTCACCTGGTTTCAGCCTGATAGAACTTTCAAAATCTTTGAGATCTTTGGAAACCAGGGAGGAAAAGGAAACGTTCAGGTGAATGATTTTGTGGGAACTTTTGCTGCTAGCCCATTTCACTGCAGCTAAATCAGCTGAGCCCTGTATGGAAACATCCTCCAGACTCGAATCCGAGCCAGGAGAGATAACAAGCCCCACTGCTGAGTGCAGATGCTGCACTGCATCACTCTTATCTCCCAGGCCAGCAAATGCCGCTTTGCTGGTCCTACCCCTCCCTCCAAGCTCAGCGGTCAGACCCCGTAGCTACTACGAGCCTCACCCCAGCCAGGGCAAGGGGCAGAGGAGCTCTGCTGAGCCGGACGGCATCTTTCCTCTGGGTCTCTCCTGTGGTCTTGACTATTGACACACTTATTCATCTTATTCCCTGGCCACCCCTCTCCACCGCTGGCCCCCACAGACATCCTCTGCCCTCCGACACCTGAGTCTGCTCCCTGTTTTTCTCTTGACACATAATTCCAGCTTTTCTGCCTTCTTCTGTTGGAAGAAACGCGTTTCCTCCCGTTTCATCTCGCCCGAGAGGGATCGGGGGTATTGTTCCTGGGATCCCGCAGAAGCCAAAGTGTTCAAAGGGGGATTAGGTGAGTTCGGTGTGGATAGGGCCAGCGTAACTATAAGCAGATGGTCCGGCTACGTCCCCTGCTTGGGGAAGTCCCAATGCCTGTGGCTGCCTGGAGCCCAGAAGGATTAAAAGCCCCAGCCACTCTAAATATAGCCTGATCCTACAAGTATCTGTTACTGACCGTACTCAGAAAGAGCCACGCTGGCCAAACCACCCCAGCTCAGTGCCAAGAGCCAAGGCAGGAGCAGGACACACCTTCGGGACTGAGGGACAATGGGTACCTGGAGTTAAAACTCCAGGGCTAGGTATAGCCAAAGTTTCCCCAATAAAGCAAGACTTCCCTGCAAGGACACGCAGCTTTGGGAAATGGCAGCTCTCCCTAATACATCGCCCGGTCCCGTGGATGTGCTGTGGGGTCCTGGGGACCTGGACCTGCCCTCGACTGCCTGTGCATGGCTATTTCTGTGCAAGGCTCTCCTGCAC
>NW_009218054.1:0-314 GCF_000690835.1 Fulmarus glacialis | reverse complement strand
CCAGGGAACACAGCCGTAGCGCGCCATTCCCACGGGACACCAGGGAACCCCCCCTCACTGCAGGGAAGGAATGAGCAGCCAGCAAAGCCCCTCGGCAGCTGGGATGCTTCTCCCGGGGAGGTATGGAGAGGGGTTTTCTGCCTTGCCTTCCCCATGCCCCCAGCGGTGGTGGCTCCTCTTCCTCTCATTAGGGCTGGTCTGCAGGGGCACAGCTTTTTCCAGCTCCTGGGTGGGTAATTAGCCCACTTGTACTACAAGGGAAGATTCGAGACCAAGTTTCCAGGCAGCAGGAGCAGTGGGGGGGTGAGGGTGGG
>NW_009218053.1:0-19039 GCF_000690835.1 Fulmarus glacialis | reverse complement strand
CTTTTCCAACCTTAATGATTCTGATTCTAATGGCTATGGACCCTTATATTAACGTTTTTGTTCCCCCAGCATCATATGCAAATTCAATGTGCTTCTTGGCAGCATCATTAATGCACCTGTAGAAAGTGTAGCTTATTGTAATGTTATTTACAATGCTATGCTAAAAACTACTACTGCCCCACAGTTTTAAGAGCTGCACATCCAACTTGAAGATGAGCTCATTTGTTAAATTTTTATCTACTTGGAGGAAGTATTTGAATTTTAGCTGTGGCACATTACTTGCATTGGTATCACAGCCATGCCAGATGAGACTGAAGGGACACCTATCCACATCACAGGGTAAAAAAAACCAGAAGTATTTTAAAATGGAGCAAATTCTGACACCTCCCAGAAGCTGACTGGCTTAAAAGCAAACATAACTGCAACCCAGTGATGTGGAAGGCACATGGCACTGCCTATGTGGTCAGGCTTTTCTTCATACACAGGGGACAGGCTCTCAATAACAAAAGCTGAGGTTCTTATCTAATCATTCCAGTTAATGTTTAAGTATAGTTGGAAAGGAGACAGAGAAAGCAATTTTCAGGCCCTGAACAGAGAGAGAGCCCTATCCTGGAGCCTTCTTTTAGGAAGGAGATGCATGCCTGTGCTTTTGGATGGGGAACTGAAACTGAAGCTTCCCCCAGCCAGGTGAGTGCTCTAACCACAGCACTGTGCCCCTTCCCAGCTGTGGGCTGCCAATAGACAGATTTTTATATATCTCAGTTCCCAGAACACCACTCATTATTCAGTGTACTGACTCCTGAAGCCATTTTCAAGCACCTCTCTCAAGCAAGTGTTTTAAGGACTGGAACTACAACAGGCAGTGCTAGGATATCGCAGTCCTTTGAGAGTAGTTTTAGACAGGCCAAGAGCCCCTTTTACCTAAGAGTATTTCAACTTTTAATAGAACTTGCAGTTTGAGAGAGGTAGGACTTTTTCTAGTGCTTTAAAGCACTTTTTCTAGTGCTGTTATTCTAAAATCAACCTTAACTCAGTAACCACATTAACCTTAACTATGCAATCACATCACTGCTTATTACAGTTTTCACTGCCAAGTCTGTCCAGTCTTGCCTACCTGAAGCGAGGCTCAACACAACTTGTTTAATAATGCCTCTCTAATGCTAGCATTAGAGTAGAACTGACTTTGTAGCAACTTGATCCCTACAGTGCAGTCCTGTATTACAGCTCAATCCTAGGGGACTACATGTGGATTCCCTTGTTTTAAGCTGCTGCAGCATTAATAATTCCATCTGTACAAGTTTTGGGCCAAACATGGGACACCCCATACCTCACAGTATCCTCCAAACAGAAATCTATTTTGTATCTGCTGTAGCAGGAAAGAGTTACTTTGTGTTTCATTAAATGAACCAGGCATCCCCTCAGCAAGATTACAAATCACCTTGGACTATAATCTGGAAAGAGCTATACTATGAAGATTTGAACTAAAGCAGCGGATGCTCTAAGAAGGGCTCTTTGTGTCTATGATCACATTCAGACCAATTAGAATGGGCAGCAGCCACTTATTTTGCACTTACCATAAGATGCAAGATTTTATAACAAACCATACATATATATTCTTGCATAGGGAGTAAAGTTGAGGCACTTCAAGTGAGAAGAATCTTTCTAAAGATTTTTGTTTTGAAATCAAGATTTTGCTGGAAGTTTAGGGAGCCTTTACACTTTTTTCATCTCGACACTACTCTCATTGGCCTCTTCAGTTTCTGTACCTTAGATATTTGCTTAAAGAAAATGTAGCACAGCCCAAGTCATCACACCACATATTTTTACATTAAAAGTCTGCTTTAATTCTACTGAATTTATTCCTGTTCTTACAGAGGAAAAACACAGAAGCCTACTAACATACTTTACTCACTTCAAAGGCCCTACTCTTTTTAGTCATTCCAGTTTGTGATGGGAGGGTGGAAATCATAGTGCAACAGCAAGCTTAGAAACAGGCCTACCACCAGCAAGATTCAAACTGGAAGTGATACACAGCAGTACTGCTTGATGACAAATACATGCAGTTCTTTAACTGACAGAACAAGAACCACGGCACACTTCAAAGCAAGAGATCAACAGAAACTACTTGTCACGACGCACTTTACATCAGTCACCTCACATATAGACACAACAGCCTCCACCAAAGCACATCACTTATTTGTGTATTCTCAGCTTCCCCTGTAAGGCGAACAGAAGTAAGGTTTAGAAGCAGCAGCAGCATCCACCATTGTGCCACGCACACACCCACACAAAAAGTAAAGCATGCCATTTCTGACCCCTTATGAAGGAAAGTTGATGCATGTGCTCTGGCTGGTAAGTTTATTACCCTTTTCCATCTTACCAGAACACATCTTTGTTAAACTTATGTTTGAGTGCAGCTTTCCAAGAAGTTGTTAACTTATGTTCACTACGTAGGGGAGGAAAGGCTAGTTCTACTTCGAAGCCTTTCTTTTTTTCTGTTTCTCCCTACATCAGTTTTAAATGTCATTTGTGCAAATTACGTTCAAATCCTTTTCTCCCTCTGCTAATTGCCTCTGGGAAAAAAACCAAACAAACTAACCAAATATGGTTTTAGACTGTTCAGTTAAACATTTCTTAGTCATGTGCCTCAGCATCTGAGTATGTTTCTAGTAGTTTACTTCCAACTTTATATATTTCTGCAGAAGAATACTTTTTTCTGAACACACATAGGCTTAAAGCAGCATGTGGATTCTCAGGAAGTGGCCTGTAGCAATGCTTGGACTTGCTGTCCAAACAGCATTATGACAGGAAACTATCAATAGAACATGTACCGCAATTGACTTTGTTCAGGACAAATAAAATTAATACCATAGTGCAGAACTTAATTCTGAGAAAGCAAGGCACATCTGTTCCCACTAATGGCCCCATATGTTCCTTCAACACTTCAATTATCTCAGCTGTCTGTTCAGAATGTGTTCCTTACATTACAGGCTCTTTGCTGGAAAGGTTATAACCAAGTTAAAATTCCATATTAGTGTGACACGATTCTGCAGGAGTTAAGAATAAGTGACATAAATGCCTCTATATTTACAGAAACACACACACACACAGAAGCATCAAACTTAAAAGAACAGACAGACTTCTTGTTAATTTTTTTTTTTTTTTATTTGGGAAAAGTGCTTCTTACAAAAGGCAGCTGCAAAACAATACGTTATAGACCTCAGAACAATTTCTCATTCCATTTAAAAGTGAAAGGAGAGGCAGTCTAGGGGACAAGAGCAGCAGGAGAACAGATCACGGGGCATCCACAAGTCAATAAAAAACAGCAATAATGTAATGCAAGGTTAAAATTCCTGTGCTGGGCCTTTGGTGGCAAAGTAATTTCTCAATGCAAATTACAGCCAGAAACTGCATGACTGCCTTTGTAAGCAGTAACTCACATAAACTGAACAGCTTTACCAGGCAACCTGCCCAACTCAGAGGCACGTGTACCTCGAACCAGCTGAGAGGCACAGCGATTTCCTAGCGAAGCTCATGGCTTAAGTGGTTACACCAAGTTCTAAAACTTACAGAGCAATAAAGCTAAAGGGGCCTCTCTGGTGTTCCTCTGACCCCACCTTGGCTAACCGGATTTCTGCTCCTGGACAACCCTAATCATACACATGAAAGAGAGCTGGTGTATTAGGGAGTGCTATCTATTAAGTTAAGCGATAGTTAAGATCACTGCCACAGACTGGGCTGAGACCACTAAACCAGTTTCATGTCCAATTGGAGGCTAGACTTCATGCACCAAGAGGGGATGAAAGATGGTTTTGTTATTTTTAACTTACACAGAGTCTCCCCATCCTTGAGGTCCAACTCTACATTTATCTGTATATACACATAGAGAGTTCTCCTTTCACAAAGACATTTTCCTTTCATGCTAAACAGTAAAAACCCAGAACGTTCACACCTGGTTCTGGTTACACAGTAGTAATAGTAATGTGCAAGTAAACAAGAGACCAAAATCACAAATGAAGACGTGTACATGAGGGGGCTGGAACGGAGCTGATGCCAGAAAGATAGTATTTATATCTGGCTTGAAGTCAGAAATATTGGTACAAAGACAGAAAAAAGGCCATCAGCCAATTTACATCCCCACTGCATGACCACTGCTCATTTTTGTATCTGGGCTCTTCAAAATGAGTGTGGAAGTCCTGTAAACACTTTAACCCTGGAACTGGGTGAACTCTGTTGGGTACACAGATGAAGCAACAAACCTAAGCTAACTGTTTGACAGTTAAATTCATTTTTACAAAAACTAACATTTTAAAGATTTATTTCTTGTTATTTGTTTAAACAGAGGAAAAACAACACTCCTGGGGTGGGAGGGGATGGGAAGAGACAGACCCTGGGTAAAAGTTATTACAACAGCACCTGGAATTGATCGGCCTGCCTAGGAGAAACACAGGCACTGCCACAACACCACAGGTAATAGCTACTGCCCGAAGCCAAGACGACAGTCCACACTCCACTGACAGGTGCTATAGATCCAAGTCATAATAATCTTCCAGCTCATCATGAAACAAGTCCCACTCATCCTCGGAATCCGTTAGCTCATCATCACCTCCTGCTGCCAACAGCATAAGCAACATCTCACCAAGCTCAAAGGTCACCACCTCATCCTCATCGGTCTCAAACGGATCACCGTTCTCTCGCTCCTCGATGAACTCCCAGAACCGATTCCTCCGCTGGGCCTGCAAGTGGAACACAAGTATTTCTCTAGGTGATCAAGCGGTACAAGGTAGGAGTCTTCCCAGAAGCTGACAAGGTTCAGCCCCCAGCATACTTTCTGACATGCAAGAAACCATGTTTCTCTTTCAGGGAGATACTGACCTCCAGTAGAATTTACCCTTACACACCCCTATTAATGCTGCCCAACATTTCTACTTCAGCATGTTGGTATACTAGGGAAGTTTTTAAAATTCACTCTTTGCATCTTGGCCTCCAGCATTCACAAACTTTAGACCACCGCCTCCTTCCAATTCACCATTACAGAGGTCTATCAGAAGTAAAACAAAGAGTCAACATTTCCCTGTCCTCTTCTCAAGGCAGCTGATTTAACGCACACCCCTCTTGGGCTGTCTCTTTACAGAAAGGACAAAAAACAGCAGCACTGACCCGGTATCTACTCGATGTTCCCACTTTGGGTCTTTGTGGCTCCTCTCGGCGGCCATCAGGATATGCATGTTTGTAAAAACAGTTCCCTCCAAATGGACAGCTCCCACGGCCTTCATCAAAATACCTGCATGGCTTGTTGCTGGAAAGGAAAATACCGCAACCCTTACTCACAGCAGACCCCAACCAGACTTCAGAATTGCATTTACCTGTAGTCCAAAAGGATCTCAGGTACCACTGGGAGCTGAAGGTATTTTGTCAGTATAACACCTATGTGCAGAAATGACGTATTACACAATGTGTGTGGGTCGATGCATGCATAGGGGGGACACTGATGGCTCGCAGTGCACGAGCTCGTACTACCTTACGGCTACACCACCAGCGTTTTGCATATAGAAGGGAAAGACTGAGGTCAAAGAATAGTTTTGCGGCTGTGTGGTTGCATGCATCTGTGGGCAGACAGGCAAGGACGCACTTCACACGTGGTGGTGGAAAGGAGGTGCGACAGGGCTTTATATCAACACCCTTCTTCTCCAGGTGTGCCTTTATCTCTGCTGTCTCAACTTGACAAAAGGCTGCAGTGCTCATACCTCATTGCCTCCTTGTATTTCTGAATGAGTTTCTGCTTCTCTTCCTTCTCCTCCACCCAGTACTCACTTGGAATGACAAAGTTAGATGTGATCCGACATTCTGGGCAGGACCTGGGGAATGAACAGACTGCGCTGCAAAATTCCACATTACAGGGCGCTCCCTCTCCTATATAACAAGTCATGGCATATATCCATCTTTAAAGATGTATTGTACCCACGCACTTGCTGTATGGGCTTTTCAATCTAAATTCTCGCTTATACATGAAGATAACCTAAACTCTCTTCTTCAAGAACTCAATGGCAATGGCAGCTGGTCAGCTTGTCTCAGAAAAGCTTGAAAAAACACTTCACACAGACTCCTTTTTCTTTAGAATTAAATAAATTTATTTTGGTTTGATTTCTGTATTTATTTGATTGGAACTTTGTTTTTTTAGAACAGCCTTTAAATGGAGAAATGTTTTGTCAACTAATTAATGAACTAGGGTGGTAATGAATTAAGCAGCATACATTCTGAACTGGTTAATCTGTTTTCAGATTCCTGGCTGGGTGTCCAAGACGTAAACAGTAACCATTGGACAACATGCTACTAAATAAATGAAAGTTATTTTCTACCATTAAGTGAGTTTTGCAAGCTTAATCCATATTAACCAAATCAGAGTGTAAATGTTATCCCTAACAATTATTTCACTTCCAAACTAAAGTTAGTATGCATTAAATGCAGTCTCTGTGCAGTCTGCATCTGGAAGTCTGTTGCAAGTTGTCACAAGTTACTAAGTTCTTCCATAGTAACAAAGCACAATCGAAATGGGAAAGTGCCTCACTTTATAATCTTGCTCTCAAATTGTTTAGCACTCCTCCACTTGCGGATGCACTTGAGACAGTAAGTGTGGCTGCAGTTGGAGAGGATCCCAAAGCGGCGCTCACTAGGATTAGCTTTCTCATACACCACCTCCATGCATATCCCGCACACCATGTCTTTACTACGCTGGACGGCAAATGAAAGCTCCATGTCCTTCTCGTGAGCTTCAATGCAAGACTGAAAAGGAGAGACAAAGAAAACGACTACAGAGACAACTGGTCACCTGGTGAACTCTAAGCAGGTTTTTAAGCTCAGTTTTACTCTGCTGTTTTGCATAATGAATGAAGTATGATTAAGCTGAAAAATCTTTATCCTATAAAAAAATTGCTCAGAGAGTGGGGAACGATCAATTCAGAGATCAAATTCCTTTCTTCAGACATTGCTTTTAAACATGAGAAAGGCAATCTAAAAGGCCATCTAGTTTTATTAGGCAAAGAACAAAGCTTTAGTATCTTTAAGCAGACTGCTCTCCCAGCACAGATAAGGAAACCCAGCTGCTTTTGAATATGGCCCTGACAGGAAACAGTCCAGTTTACAACAGGAATTTCATTCACCGCCTGACCTGCATGCATCTTCAAATGAAAGGGAATGAGTGACAAGTGATTGCAGGGAGCTAGGAAGCAATCACTTAAAGCTGTTTAACACCAGACAGTTATTTGCTTACCTTTATGTGCTGGGATCTCTGTGCAGCATCAATTGGATGCAAGACCTGCAGTCCACACATATCGCACACATCCCCATGGATATACACGCAGTTTTCTCCATAACGACATTCTCCTACTGCAGCATAGGGGCACAGCTCCTTCTTTATCTCCACATCTGCTTGCTGCTTTTCATATTCTTCCTCAATCACCATTTCCTGCAAGGGTGCTTCAGCGCAGGAAGGAGCAGCTGGGTACAAAATTAAGGACAGTAAGCAATACAGTAAGCAATACAATAGAGCACTGGGCATGAGAATACATTGTTTTAATGCAAACTAATCTTTGGGTAACCTGCTCAAATTATCCAGAGAATAATAAAACCAACCAAGGTTCATTTCAGTCCAAGTTTCACACACCCTCAGCCTGAGCTAACAGTTATTTTCCCACTCAAGAAAACACAACCAATTTCTTCAAACTTCAACCCAGACAAGACTAAAGCTATCAAGGTTTCAGTGGTCGGATTCAGATCCATTTACAGGCTAAGTCCGCACTAGAAAAATCTCACTAGTCCTCAGCAGCTTAAGTACATTTTTATACAAACTCTGGTTTAGCAACAATTAAACAAGGTTACAAATCTCTCACTGCTTTGAGAATCAATTCCACACCAGCTAAAGTTAACAGGCTTCTTCCCAGAAATTACACAGCTGAAGCAATAAAGGAGTATCCAGCATAACAAAACACTAGTACGGAAACACCACACCAGCAGTTCCTTATGTGCAGGTTAATTAGCATGTTGTTGTTCTGTCTGAACAACAGACTTTCACTTCTAGACCCCCATGCGCCTGTATGAATGATACAAAAGCTGTGTCCACACCTCTCACCGAACTAACTCTATTCTAGATATTTGCCAAAAACCCTACCCTACACCAAACTAACTCTATTCTAGATATTTGCCAAAAACCCTATCCTGGACAGATAGCTGGTCTATCAGTCAGACACATAAACCTACCTTTAAGAAACTGAAATTCAGGGCATTTTCATTGCATTCTAAGGTAGCCATCAGTTTTGCAAAATCCTGACTAAGTAAATTCACTTATCTAATACTAAATTGAACTGAAATCTGTATCATTTCGCTTCCCCATTTAGACAGCTTCTGCTTAACACTTCTCCCTATACCTCTTGAACATATGCTTGTCTGTGTCACAAAACAGCCTTCTGAGATCATTACATAAGTAGGATGATAAACTAAGTTACAAGACAAAAGCAGTCAGTTTGAAACTGAAGATGTAATAAACACAGGAGAACAACAAAGCATTACTATATTCCGAATAAGCACTAGAAAGAACAGCAACTCGACTTCATTTACATAACCAGTAGCTGTTACAAGAGTAAAGAGTCATCTATGCTATAAGAAAGTGTAACTTTTATAAGTTGTTTGAACATCAGATTTGGAGAAGTAAGCAAAAACTGTCAAAGGCATACTTGGATCAGTAAAAGTAAAGGACAGACTCCTTCTCAAAAAGAATCAGAGGCTGCATGCTCACACAGTTCTCATCTCCACGGAGCACAGATACATTAAGCATGTATCAGCCTGTTTGGAGATACAGAGAAAAAGAAAAAGTAGGTCCCTGAGAGCTCACAGTTTTGGGGGATAAGCAAATATTGAAGATTAGCATAGGAAAAGATTAGCGCTCAAAATAAGTTCAAGTCTGCTTCTTGAACCATCTCTGATCTTAGAGGTCACTGGCACTGATCTTGGATCAGTCTGTTTGCTAGAAAGATACTTTCCAAAAGCAAGTGAGTGACAGAATAACAAGTCAACCGCCAACCTGCTTTCAGTAAGAGATTCCCAACGAAAAAATCTTCATTACTTCTTCCTCCCCATGAGTTCTAGTGAACTGGCACCAAGAAAAGTAATAAGTAACCATATACTAGGCTCTACCTACTCTTCCGAGTAGCTGAACATAATATGAAAATTCGTACTTATTAACTGAAATCCACCACCCCCCACCCCCCCAGTTTGAAATCCATGGTCTCCACTTCCAAAAGTAGTAAAAATCATAACTACCAGTCAGTTTCTGTTCCCTCGACTGTCATTTTTGCCAGTGTTTTTTCTAGTTAATGCTGTTACAGATTTTTTACCTAGCTGATTCACATGACTTCTGACATCTTGTTTGACCCTTACTGAGGAAGGAGTTTAGTAGATCATAGTATAGATGAGCAGAAGCCTACTAGACAGACAAATGCAGCTGAGTTTCAAAGGAATCGAGTGACACACTACTACTTTTAATGCGGCTAGCAAGATGATCTTTGCTTAAGGCAATCCTACATCCCTGGAAAACGCATACTTTGAAAGAAGAGGCATATTTGAAGCTTCTCTTAACAGAAAAGTTTTCCAGAGTTACCTGCACTTCTCTCAAGGACTTCTTTTGTCAAAACTTTATTCAGTAAGGGTTTTATTCATTTAAAAAACAAAACAAAACACACAAAAAAAAACCCCAAAACACAACCACACCATCCCACTTATTACTTGAGGTTCTTTGAGAATAAAGGCTTTGAAGTCTTACCCCTCCAGAGACTGACTTAGAAACCCATTTATTTACTATGCTGGTCCACAGAAGGAGAGAGCAGAGCTTCACATCTTGGCACAAAAGAAAGTATACAGAGTTGTTACTTAAAAACAAACAAACCACCACCACCAACTACTTAAGTCAACAAGCACAGTACACAGTACAGCTACTAAATTCCAGCCCAGTCCACAATACCATCCTTGCACAAAAAAGTACAACCAGTTCTTAGTGACTAGACAGCCAGACAACAAGATACAGATCTATGAATGTCAGTCTTTAATAATGGCTCTGGGTACTTCTACAGTATGAGAGGGTGGGAGAGGGAAAAACATGCTAAAAGTGACGTTAGTTTTCCAGTCCCAGTCTTCTGTGCTGTCCTGGCACTTCCCCTCAGCAAGAGCTGTATTTCTATGACATAAAAATTAAATTAGTATTTCCACTTCTGAATGTCTCACCTTCCATAACCTAAAGCCCTGCATGCGTATCTCCTGTAACTACTGCACTGTATCTGCTAAGTTTTGCTTCCTCTTTGAAAGCAAAATTAGAGAAACTCACAAGACTCCATTGCCTCGGTAGTTCTGAATCCAACATCCCTCACAGAGCACCGTTTATTCTCTACGATTCTGTCTGCCGTTTTCAAAACCACTACTCTCCAGCAGGTGGACCCAATCCCTATCTTCTCACTGCCCATTTCGCAGTCAACACAGCTAAATTCATACTAGTGAAAAAAATGGTTCATTACCTTCAATTCACACACCACCTGCTTTTACTCCAGGACACACTTTGTAGCATCAAGTACATTCATCTTACAGGAAACAGCCACCCATTTCAGAGTGTCTCTTACATTTCTGGCTTTCTACTCTCCCTCAGTTATTCCAGAACATATAGCAGCAGTAGGAGCAGAACAAATATGGAAGTGTGGTGCCTCTGTACATCAAACAAGTGAGTATCTGAAGAATCATCACTACTGTCTTCATTAGATATCTTCAGGATATCAGGTTTAGTCCCAAATCAGAGAATCATCTGCATTAGCAGAAAGTTTTGTATCATAGTAAAAGATGAGCATTATAGCCCAAGCTGCACATGGTTAAACTGCCAACTCTGAATCTTCAGCATTTGTAAGACAATTTAAAACACACAGGCTTCTAGCTAATCCTGAGAAATAGATTCCATTTTCAAGTTTCCAAGAACCTGTACATTTCTCCAGGCATTTGACAAGAATAATCTGTAAGGCTTTAAAGCATACACTGTGGAACACACTGCACATATCCTCCTGATCACTACAGCAAAGTTCTTCATTTTTATAGCTTAATAAAGACAGTGGCTTCAGAAAAGTAAAGTTTTTAAAATGCAGCTTTTAAGGAGTCACCATGGGAATTAGCATCATGTAGCACTGTTCACAACAGAAACAGCCAAGTATGCTTGTACATTGAAATACATCAAATTTCAAAGGATACAAAACAAGAGAATTTGGAACAAGAGTCAGAGAAAAGAATGTTATTTAACTTACGCTGTGCCACCCATGAAAAGTAAGCCTGACCCCCTAGAACAAGGAACTGCTTCAGTAAAACTGAGTTAAAGGTATAATGAAACGCTCTTGCGCTTCAGGAATTTAGGAGAAAGCACCAGCTCTCCTATGAGGAGTAGGTGTATTTAAAAGATCTCCGGCTGATCAAACTAGCAATGAATTGATTCCAGTGGAGGGCCAACCAGCCAGTAAGGGGACTGAAGCACATGAAGAGACTGAGGAAACCGGACTTGTTCAGCTGAAGAAGCGGTCTCATTGCTATCTTCAATTACCTAATGGAAAGATATAAAGGGGAAAAAAAGAGCCAGACTCTTCTCAGATGTGCACAGGACAAAAGAGAGAAGGCAAGCTGAGGCAGGGCAAAATCCAATTACATACTAGGAAAGTGTTGTTCAACATCTCTGAGGATAGAGATTCAACTAAACAAAGCCCCTGGCAACCTGACATAGCTAACCCCACTTTGAGCGGGAAATGAACTAGATGAAATCTAGAGGTCCCTTCCAATCTAAACTATTCTATTTTGATTAAAAGATTAAAAAAAGGGATTCTTTGTCTCAATGGACACAGAAGCTCTATCTTTTATGACAGTAAGGTGACATATTAAAAGGTAGAAGACAAGTTTTCACTCCTTTCATTCCATTCCATACCCAAGTCACAGATACACCAAACAATTCCATAATCAAATTTCTCAACAATGCCAGCAAAACGTTAATGTTGCTCAACCATTCCCTTCCTCTTCACCCTTCCTCAAATCAGATCAGAGCAGACTCTAGCAGCACCCTGTAACACTGAGAAGGTAATTCCTCTTTTCAGATCCGAAAATATGAGTAGTGGTGTAGAGACAAAGAAGTATAATCTGAGCACTGTATGACAACTTCAAACTCTTCTGGACACAAGGTGTCCATTTTGAATTAAAACAATTATTTGAATAGTCATGGCCATAAGCCTTCAGAGAGAGCTAAATATCAGAAATTATGCTGAAGTAAACACATACAGCCTACTTTTCACTTAAAATTAAAGTCTTTGTGCTATTTTTCTGCAGGGAAAGCAGATGACAAGTATGCTACTTAAAACAATCTGCTCCCACATGATGAGCTTCTTCAATCTCATTCTCTACATGAGCTGTCACAGTATAGGAAGTCAAGTCTCAGAAAGGTAACCAGAATAAATTATTTTCAGCCTCTGGTCTGAATTGCTATGGGATTCATGAAAGCAAGCATTAGGCTGCAATTCATTCTACAGGAATCCGTACCTCTACTGGAAAACCTTAAAAGATTGGGGCGGGGGGGGGGAACCAAAACCCAAAAAACCCCAACAAACAAACAAAAACCCCCCAAAAAACAAAGGCTGCAGGTAATCTTTCCAGAGTAGTGATATTAATTGCATCACCAATATTTTCTTCTCCCATCACATATGCAAACTAAACTTCAAAGAAGGAGATTCACCAAGTCATTCAGAGCCCTAACAAGAGGAAGCCAGTTATGCAGAGACTGTCTTTAAGTACACCTGGTTTCACAACATTGGGACAGCAGTAGTAACTGATGCGGAATGGTCCAACTATTCACATCAGAAAAGTCAAGCATAACTTAAGAACAGATCACTTGAAGTGATTAACAGCTGTATTTAACACAACCAAAAGCATGAAAATAAATGCACTACATATAAACTGTTGACCCATGACAGAAATTTACTGTTATCCCATGATCAGCTTACCACGTCCACAGTATGGCTGCCCAGGGACAAACTCTACAGCATTCACCCAGTCTTCAGCACCTACTCCTGCAGCTGCCAGATCTATATTTTCATCTTCTATCTCAGCAATAATTTCTTCAACTGTTTCAGGGAGTGATGCAAAGTCTGAGGATACTGAGGGATAAATTTTTGCATCTGGATTCACATCAGTCACTTCTTCCTGCTTCAGTGGCTTGGTATGTTCATATCTAAAAAGTTAAAACACATCATGTCAACTCTTCACAAAAAAAAATACCTCCATAAAGCAGCTCAAGGGATCGGAAATAAACTGATTAAGATGTAAACATGCTATTCTGAAGAAGGACCTAGAAATTGATTGGAAGAGAAAGCCACTGATGACCCTTTATAGAGACGTGCTTCCACTTGTGTCATCTATCAGCACTGCTAAAGGAAACAGAAGGCACTCCATGATTTTGGAGGAAATAGAGCAGCATAAAAAATTCTTACTTAACTTACACAGAGTGAACTTCAATCATGTCCAAAACTGGTCACGTACCTATTATGCATGTGCAGTATTACTGAATGGGATAAATAAGTTCATTCAGCTTTAAAAAGAGAAGTCTAAGGGCAGATACTGCTGTCTTCAACTACCTTGTGGGAAGGTACAGGAAAGATGCAGCCAGAATCTTCTCAGAAGTGCAGCAATAGGATGAGAGCCAGTAGACACAAGTCCAAAATGGGAAGTTACAATTAGATATTAGGAAAAAATTCATTGTGAGCATAGTCAAACACTGGAACGGGTGCCCAGAGAGGCTGCACAATCTTCATCCTTGCAGATAATCAAAACTTGACTGGACAATGCGTTGGGCAACTTGACCTAAGCTGGCTCTGCCTTCAGCATGGCTCCAGAGATCCCCACCAACTTAAGTGATTCTTTTTCTGTATCTGAGCATCTTGCCTCATTCAGAATTTACACTGAATTTTAGTAGTTATTTCTAATGCCTCTTTCAATTTACCGTGGAAAACGATGCTCAGAACACTTTGATCCCACAAATAACAGGAAAGCGCCACTTACCTCAAAAAATCTGTCTTCCAGCAACTAGTAGATTACATGGGAAAATAGATTACATATGTACCTTTGAAGTCTTAGATATTTGCTGACTAATTTCAAGGACAAAAGGAGGGAATTTTTGGAGATCATACAAAACTTTCAAGCAACTGTGATTCATTTACCTTGTGTCAGACTGAAAACAACAAAGTGTCACAATTCTTACATATTAAAGAGATGCTCCCAACCAAATGTCAGCTTTGAAATCCTAAGGAAGCTATGAAGCACAAATTTAAAAGTCAAGCCTTCAGACCTCTACATCAGTGGTCTCCAAAGTCGGATGCGTGCACCCTAAGGGGTGCGCAAGACCTGGGGTGCTGGAAGAAAATACTAGAACTTCTTGTCATTTTTTTTTCCCTAAAAATATAAGAAATTACGTTTTACTAATATTTAACATACTGATTCACACCGGTGTCCTTACGTGGTCCGTATGTCAGAGGGTCCCACATATGGTATGCATGAGGTGTTCTGAAGGATGAGCAGGTGTTTGATCACACAGCAGGGTTAACAGTGGCACCCTCACTTGTTTGTTGATTTTCGGCATATTTCAACACATTGCAGTTTGTTTGTGCCCAATTAAATGGATTGACAAATTATATTATCTTGTTTTAGCTAAACTAACTCTGACAAAACAAACAAGTGGCCTAAAAAGATTCCTGCAAATAAACTGTGGACTGAAGACAATGCTGATAATATGAGCACAAGCAAACAACAAGAAAATGTCAGAACTAACACTTCTACTCCTACTATGAGCTCTTCATTACAAGCTAAAGACAATGCCAACCTAATCAGATCTGACAAGAACTGGGGGAGGCGGGGAATAAATAAATCGAGATTACCAAGAAGACTATTTGAAATATAGATTCACATCCACTATCATTAATGATGCCCTCAGTGTATATTGTACCTTGAAATATTAGCTAACGATAGTATGAAGCCATCACAACTAGCAAGACATTTAAAATCTAAACATCCAGAACATGAAGACAAACCTCTACAATTTTTTCAGAGATGTTTCAAGTCATGCGATACTCAATCTAGTACTTTACAAAACTTCACAATAGATGTTCAGAAGCCTCTTTTGAGGCTTCTTACATAATAGTGAAAGACAAAAAGCCACATACCATTGGACCACTTGTTCTTCCTGCTGTGGTAAAAATGACTGAAACAACGCATGGAAAACAATATGGTGACAAAGTAAAACACATCCCTTTGTCAGCAATTACTGTTGGCAAACGCACAGAAAACACTGCTGAAGATTTGAAGAAACAAGTATTAGAACAAATTTCGTAGTGTGGGAAGTTTGCTGTACAATTGGATGAAAGTATAGACGTTTCTAACATGTCTCAGCTTATGATATTTGCTAGATTCTGTTTCAATAACGAAATACACAAAAAACTACCTTCTGTGAGCCACTAAAGAAAAGATGTACTGGAAGAAATATATTCTCAACAAATGACTTCTTTAACAAAGACAAAAAGATATACTGGAGGAGATGTATTCTCAACAGTAAGTGACTTCTTTGACAAAACCAATGTTTTATGGAAAAACTGTGGAAATGTAACCACTGATGGAGCTGCTGCTTTCACTAGTATAAAAAAAGGATTCCAGGGTAAGGTTACAGAGATAGCACCACACCAGAAATTCATTCACGGCATCGTTCATAGGCAAGATATTGTAGCACAGGTGGAGCCAGAAGCGCACAAAGCGCTAGAGAGTGTCATCAATATAGTTCATTTTATAAAAGCAAGACCTTTAAACAGTCCAATCTTTACAACACTTTGTTATGAGATGGAGAGCGACCATGAAAATCTTCTGTACCACACAAGAGGTTTGCTGGTTATCTTGTGGCAAAGCACTTAAAAGTTGTCGAAGATGAGTTATGCATTTTTCTTTCACAAAAAGACAAGGGTTCCAAATTTGCTGGCCTTTTCCGTGATGACAAGTCGCTGTCAGTACCATGCCACCTAGCAGGTATTTTCAAAAAAATAAACACTTAATCTGTCCCTTCAAGGCAAAGGTGACGTTTTAAGAACACATAACTGCTTTTCAAAAGAAGTTTGTGGTATGGAGACAACATTTTGAAAACAGCTATTCCAAAACATTTCCACCATTATGTGACTTTGTTGCCAAAAACAATGCAACTGTGTCAACTACAAAAACTCTCTTATTTGTACACTTAGAGAATTCCATTTCCAAGTTTTTTAACATGTTTCAAAATCTTCCAAAGAGTTTCAGTGGGTTTTGGACCCATTTGTCAAAAATATAAAAATGCAACACCTTCCAATTAATCTGCAAGAACAGCTGATTGACATCAGGGAAGATGGAAATTTACTAGCCAAATTTTAACAAAAATCTTTGCATAATTGGTAGATAGGATTGAAAAATGATTATCACATCATATCACTGCATTAGTAAGTGCAGTCAACAATGCACTTCTTCCTTTTGGATCTACATATCTCTGTGAAAGATCTTTTTCAGCTATGACAGCCATTAAAACTAAGTACTGAAATAAACTGAACTTAGAAGGAGACCTTCAAATCACTATATTACAAAATGTTAAACTAAGATTTTAAAAAATAATGAAGCATATTCAGTCAATATTACTGTCAGTAAAAAAATATTATTACTAATAAGGCTGCAAAACATGGTTTTGGACTGTTAATAAAATATAAAATATTTTTTATTTCATCTTTATTACATCCTTTTTAAAATTCTTGGGTTTATAATTACCTAATATATTAGTGCAGTTGGGGGTGCTCAAAAATTTTTCATTGATGGGGTGCATGATCAAAAGTTTGGAGACCACTGATGTACATGATCAAGAAAGCAACATTGGCAGCTAGAAGGCTACAGAAAGGCTTATTTTTGTTGCCTTTCTTATACATAGTAGCCATGTATTAAACATAAAAGCTAACTATGAACTACCATATGAAGTCATGATGCAAATACTTAATCATGCATTAGAGCTGCAACAAGACAGAATGTTAAAACTCCTGATAAATTTTAATAAAGCGAACTTAAGATTATGCAAACACCCCTAAGCCTTTGTAGAGCTTTGCTACACTAGGAAAGCATCCGTTTCCTTTCTTCACACTTCTTTTTTTTTCTTTTTAATAATTTCAGGGGTATAGGTTAAGTTATACTATGTTTTCATAATGTAGGGCCATTTTGTACAGGCAACGTTTTAGAACCTACATGACTACTCTCCAGTTACTTTTCCAAAACGGCAGTTCAAGTGCCAGAATAGCAACTCCTGAAGAGATACACACAATCGGGGAAAAAAAAAATTCTTACCTGTTCAGGCTTTTATGATCACTTACCAAATGTAACTCAGTTCCATCAGTTCAGCTAGTCTGAATGTAGTCTCAGATTTCAATTAATTCATCTACTCATGTTATTAATAAAAAAACAAAAAACGCCCACACCTTGACAACTAGCACTTTTACAAAGACCAGTTCTCTTCTCGCTTATTTATTTGCATAGCAAAGCAAACACTATAGTATTTAGCAAGAGAAGGCAGTTTGTGAAAAGAAGCTATTTTTATAAACTTCTGAAGTTGCAATGAAAGAGGAAAACGCTTTAAGATTTATTGCCTTTCTGTGAGCTCTCTACTCAGGGACTCGGTAGAGCGCAATAACTCCCCTACAGGAGGGTCAGCGGCATTTCTTTACCTGCAGCGATCTCCGTAAGCACAGCAACCTCGCTGGTAATACCTGCACACCATGGTAGACTGACTAGTGGAGAGGTCATGGGAGTAGCGACAGTTGTCTCCTTCCTTGCAAACCCCATGCATGAAATATCTGTAAGACAGAAGATGACTGAATTAAGGAGAAGCACTGAAGCCGTAAAACTATGTGGATTATGAGTTATTCTGTAAATCAAGGTATGCTGAATTAAGAACACCACTAACGACCCATGGGACCACATCCCAGTATATACATACAAATAAGAACATCTGAGGAAAAATGACATCTTGGCTATTCCACTGAACTGCACTGCACATTTAGGGACTTAGGCTTACAAAGGCCTGAAAAAAACCTGCAAAGCAAACCTATCCTAGGCTGTGACACAGACAGGAAAGCGACTTGGACAAAGTAGATGGGGACAAAGTTTTACTTGTAGCTCCTGCATTCTGACACCAACAAAAACCTTAGAGAAGCCCACCAAGAATCAAAATCAGCCACACCCTAAACAAGTTTCCTGAGGGCTTAAAACGATTTTGAGTTTGTAAATAATTCAATCAGAAGTAATTTCCTCTCCAAGAATGCAAAACATGTTTGTAATGGATAATTACATCTGACAAAACATACACATTAGTTTTTGCCATAAGAGCCGAATAATCAGCAGAAGCACCCTGCTTCAATACTGTGCTGCCTGTCTTGAAAGGATTGTACAGTTTCAAAGCTTTTGAGGACAGTTTACTGAATTTTAGCATGTCAAGTAATGCAAGTTTAATTGAGCATCCTCAAATTCAGCTATTCAAGAAAACTGAACAGTCATTTTCAATTCATTTTAATTTTTAACCTAGAAGACACAAGCTGCTTTAAATTCAAGGCACTGTAACTATTCAGACTCAGTACGTTCACATCAAAACAACAACTGAAAATACAAGTTTAAGTACATCTTTCCCAATCCACATAGAAGAAAAAAAAAAAAAGAAAAAAGAAGAAAAAACAGAAAAACCCAAACCTACGTAAGAACCGAATCCATTAACATGTTTACCAACACTTCAGTTTAGGAAGAGAAGCACTGGCCCCCAGATAGCCAGTAAGTTGCAAACCCTGAACTCATTGGAAGTATCAAGACCTGGTAAACAAGAAAATTTGTTAGGGTTTAGGTCTCTTACAAAACACCACTTGAGAGAAGATGGAGAAGCAGATTATACCTTTCT
>NW_009218052.1:0-482 GCF_000690835.1 Fulmarus glacialis | reverse complement strand
GCACAGAGACATGGGGACACGCAGGGACACACCAGGGAACACGCGAGGACAAACACGGACACGCCAAGGCACACCAAGACGTACGGGAAGACACCAGGGGACACGCAAGGACATACAGGGACATACACAGACACACGGGGACACACCAGGGCACGTACAGGGACATGCAAGGACACGTGGAGATGCGCCAAGGGACACACCAAGACACGCGGGGACACACCAAGACACGCTGGGACACGCCAGGGGACACCTGGGGACACGTGGGGACACACGGGAACATGCACGGACACGTGGGGGGACACGCGGGGACACGCCAGGGGACACGCGGGGACACGCAGTGACACGGGGGGGACGAGGCAGCCGCCCGTTGTGGCACACGGAGGGACACGAAGGGACGTGGGGACACGCGGGGGACGCGTGGAGTGGCCTCGGGGACACGGGGGGGACGCGGGGCTGTGCTGAGCGCGGGGTGATGGGGGGGG
>NW_009218051.1:0-35906 GCF_000690835.1 Fulmarus glacialis | reverse complement strand
AGAGTTTTTCGGAGACAACTTCGTTTCAATAGCAAAAATCATCAAGAGGCAATTCAGTCAAAAAAAGTACAAAGTACCATTCACAGGAAGAAAAACATCAGTGTCATCAATGTAGCACAGAGACAAAGTGGCTATAGGCCATTGTATGGCAGGCAAAGGTTCTGTACGACAAAGCTAATTGGAGTCAAGGCTATCATACAGTTTCAGAATGATTCTCCGAGAACTATTCTGTATAAAACTCAAGAAATTATTCCCCTCAGTACTAGAAAAAGCTTCATCTGCAGTAATATATCCAATTTTGGGAATGACACTAATGCAGACAGACCAAAGAAAATATAAAGCAGAAAAAGATATTTAGAAGATATGATCTAAGATTTGTTTTGTACAGATTTTTAAATTCTAAAATAAGAGACTGTGTAGAGAACTTGATAATTGCCTTTTGTTTTGTTATGTGTTATAAACAAGATTATGATCAAGGGTTTTCTGTGCCTTACTTGGGCAAGGACAAAAGGCTAATCTCTTTGATTAACAGTAAAAAGACATTGCTGGATGTCACAAAAAACTTTTTAATACTGTGACAAGCACTGAAATTGTCAAACTAGGGGAAATTTTGGAAATTTACTTCCTTGGAGATTTTTAGCAGATGTTTAAGGGATATAAGAGCATAAGAATGGCTGAAACAGGTTACTCCACAGCTACAGCTATCCAGGATTTCAGGGGAGACAGCATGACCACTTAGATGGTTTTCCTGGGGTGAATGGGGCAATGTTTTCATACTGTCTTGGAGGGGTGAGGGGAAGTGAGTGTGTGGCAGTGGATATAAGTGTCTCCCCTAGAATATACACTGAGCCTCCAGTAATTTTTGACTCAGGGAATCATAAGCAAGGACCATTTTTCTTGTGTTTAGTAGTCTTGGATGGATTTTTCTTCTCTGGATTTTTCTCATGAACCCATTTAAAGTTTTTAGCTTGCACAACATCCAGTGCAAATGCTTTTCACAGCTTTATGTGAACTATCTCCTAATGATGGTTTTAAGCCTTCCACCTGGCACCTCCATTTAATGCCTATAGGTTCTTCTCCTGAAAAAGGCAGTAAACTTTTTTCACCATGCCAGTGCCACTCTCAGTCCTCTCTAACATCTTCTCTTAGTCATCCCTTCAACCTGAAAAGGCCAATCATGTTGGATAAATATTTGTTAGGGATAGCCTAAGTTACAGTGAAACCTCTCATGGGGCAGAGGGTTTGAGTAGATGGATGAGCTGCTTGAAACCCTTTTAAACATCATGAAACAGAGTGATGACCTGTATGATTCTTCCTATTGTTGAAATTTCATGCATGTTCTCCTTACTGCAATCCAAACAATCTCTTAACTGGGACGTAAATAATCTGTTTACTGCAATGTGATTAAGAAAACTAGAGTGTTACAGACCAGCAAAATGGTGTAAATGGCACATAAATGCCTATCTTTTAATCAAAAGCATAAAACATAACTGAAAATTAGATTTTTTTGGACAATCATCCAGTTTTCCATCCTGCAGAAAATAACCTCAGTTTGAGATATGATTTTGTAACAAGTTGGCAGAAAATCACATATCATTTCAAAAAGATTTTTTTTGTCAGATATTAAACATTCCCTTCTAATTTTTCCATAAATTTGTTAAAAAATTTCTTTATCCTAAAAAACACTGAACTTCAAATAAAGCTTCTATTTCATCAAGAAAAAAGACTTATTACCAAATTTCAAAAAGTCTTTTAAACTGCCACTTACAAGCTGGATGGAAGCAAAGGACCAGTTTCACATATAAAAATAACTTATTCAGCCCATATTTCCTGCATGTGGGTTTGCAATAGCAATTGTTATGCATCTGAGGTTGCATATTGCCAATTGCTGAATAAGATATATGACACTAGAACTCTCTTTTTCTCCTTTTTCCATGTTCTTTTAGTGCTAAACTGCAGGTTTTACACACAATACATGAAATGAATTCTGACATATGCTGTTATAATAACCTTTAATCAATTATATTAATGGATTTCGAACAGACTATTGGCAATAGTAGAATGATCATACTACTTTTTTTGTCTTAGGAAGTGCAGAAAATATTAAAATGTTAAAGTATGTGGCTGAGCAAGAAAAACCCTCCATTAATAATTTATCTGGGAAAGAATTGGTCTTAGCTGGCATAATGTAGATTTCACAATAACATTTAGACTGTCCCATTGGTCTTAAAAAAACCCAATACATAAAATGTTTTTCTCTTGAAGAAAATAATGTCAATCATGGATCAGCCCCAGTGAATCTTTCCCATGCTCTGTGAATCTTGTCATTCCAGAAAATGTAATGTCATCTTGTTAGAGGCCTTTGGTTGACAGACATGGAGAGAGGTAGAGAAGCAAAGCCTGTTAGTGCTACGTAATCAAAACTGGGCTGTAGTGTTTTTCATATGAGCTTTGAAATCTTATGAGTATCTATAGGCAAAGCTTAAGAGAATGCTTAAAGAGAATTAAACACTGCTAAAGGTAGTGTTTTGATTATCATAGAGGACATTGGGGAGGTTAAGGCAACATTGCAGGTCAGGCTGTTCATGCTTCCACACAAAACCAGAAAAAATGAAAGAAATGTTCCCCAATAAAAAGCTTAATTTCTCTAAAAACAAATAATCTTTAAATAGTCTTTAAAAATTTTACAGGTCCTTTATGTCCCTAGAGGTAAAACATCACAACTTCTCTCACTAACTCTTCAGCAGGTCTAGAGTATTACTGTAATGACACTGATGTGTCATTTATTTGTTAAATTTACTGCATGTTTTATTGCACATGAGAGACACCGTAAGGCTTACACACAGGGATTAAACTTTGTTGCCGATAGTCTGAATTTGTTTTTATTAGGCCTATCCTTTTATACATTTCGTTTAGTAGCATCTTGATAGTCTTCTAATAAATGGACTATTTAAAAAAATACTTAAAATGTATTCATGGCTAAGCAGCTCATAATCATTAGATTTTTAGTAACGCACATATTTGCTAGCATATCAAATGATGATAAAAGTTAATTTATATGAATCTGCAATAAGAATTATTTTTAAAACCTTCTTAGGAAAATGTGTGCAATAATTTTAATTCCTTTCACTGCTTTCATTATTTAAATTACACATATAAATGTTTGTTTTTATTGGAAAACTATATTTCTACAAACTGAGAATACAATTTTAAACACTTTCTCTCTCTCACTATTTCTCTTTTAAGAAATCCAGCTGGTTTGCCATTTATATTTTCACTTAAGAAATTCTGTTCTCATTTATTTTGTGCGAAATCTCAGCTTTGAAACAATGTAAATGAGATCAGAATGTGACCCAGTGAAAATGGTTTGCCATCAAAGGATTCACACTTCAAGCTGTGTTATGTAGCTTTCCAAAAGTGACATCTGGCCTCTTGGCAGGTTTCTCAGGCAGCTGTGCTGGTGGCTCAGAAATTGCTGATGGGTCTGCCATATGCAGTACCTGCAGTTTGGCTGCTTCAGGCTTGCTCCAATTCATTGCCCTACTGAATAAAATTTGCTTTGAATTATCTTCTATCTGAAAGTATTGGCATACTATTCCTTTTTTTTTTTTTTTTTTTTTTAAATCAGAGATGCGGTCAGAAAGGAGGGTTCCAACTTCTGCTACATTGGCTTAGCTAGAAAAAACAGCTCTGTGATCTAAGAAAATCCCTACGCTGCCAGCTGCTATTAAACAGATCTCCAGAACGTGACCAACAGGTCTATATAACTCACCTAGTGCTCTTGACTATCCAGATGAATCTGTTTCTCTGTACAGCCTGTATAGCTCTGGAGTGGTCTGGAATAATTTTGTTTCCTATTATAGAAATTGGTGTACCTATTCATCATTTCATGAAACTTTGAAAGTAATGAAATGTCAATAACGCTGACAGTATTTATAAACATGGGCTTCATTCAGGGAATATTTGGCTGTGTGGTATGTTAATAAGATGAAAAATGGGACAAAAGTTCCAAAGACTGCCAGGCATGAGACCACAGAAAGAGCTTTGTGCTCCTTAACAGGATGCTTTAATTAAACTGTTTTTCTTCTTTGTCTGCACATCTGTACACAGAAATATTATTTAACAGTTGTATTGTTTTAGCACCTAGAGACCCATACTTATAATAAGGTATCAATTGTGCTAAACTTTGTACACTCATAGAAATGAATAATAACAGCAGTGCCTGGCAACAGTTTGCCGTATGTTAAGATCCTCTCCCCTCCTGCTCCACTTTAAGAACTGGATACCATGGCCAGATTAGCACAGCAGACATGCAGGAAGAAATACACAACTGCTTTGCAAGTGTTCTCAAAGTCAATAGTATAAACTCTGAAATAATCTTAAAATATTTTAATCATTATTACATATCCAGCAGTAAATGTATTAAACAGAAAACCACAGAGGGAGGTTGCTTTCAAAATTATTTTAAAGTCAGCATGTACTCAGATACACACTTTTTATAAATAACCCTAAAGCAGAGTAGCTAAGCACACATTAGCCAGGAAATAGCAAAATTTAGTTCATATATAAAATATAAGCTCTGCCACTCTGAATGAGGATGATAGTACAGGCTATTAAAAGTAAGCCACGCAACATAATGCTTCCTGTGCATCCTGTGTGATGGATAGAGTGTGGTGGGTTGACCCTGGCTGGTAGCTAAGCCCCCACTCAGTCACCTGCTCATGCTCCCCTAGTGGGATGGGGGGAGAATTGGAAGGACAAAACCAAGAAAAACTCATGGGTTTAAACTCAAAACAGTTTAATAAGTAAAGGGGAAAAAAAGAAAACAAGAGATACAAAGACAATCACTCAACACCTCCCACAAGCAGACTGATGTCCACCCAGTCTCTGAGCAATGGCTACTTTGGAAATGTTAGCACAAATTTACAATGGGCATATCATGCCTGACCAACTCGATTGCCTTGATTGGATTTGAGAATTGGGAAAGGCAGAGGATATTTGACTCTCTTGATCTTAGCAAGGCTTTTGACATGATCTACTTGCATTCTTGCATTCAAGTTGGAGTGTTACAGTATAGATGGGTGGATAAGTAGATGGGTGAAAAACTGGTTAGGTGCTTGAGCTCAGAAGTTACTGATTAATGAAGCCTACTCTACCCGGAGACAAGCAGTGCACTGTAAGTGTCTATCCTGGGACCTGTCCTGTTTAACGTCTTTGTCAATGATCTGGAGGAGGTAAGAGAGTGCACACTCATCAGGTCTGCAGATGACAACCAATCGTAGAGTGCAGTTAATATGCTTGAGGTCAGGGCTGATATTCAGAGCTGGAGGAGTTGTCCAACAGAGACCCATTTTGAAAATCAACAAAGACAAATTTGAAGTCCTATATTCAATGTGGACTAATCCACCACAATAGTACAGGATGGGTACTGACTGACTGAGGAGTAGCTCTTCTGAAAAGGACTTGGGGATCCTGGTGGGCAGCAAACTGAACATGAGCCAGCAGTATGCCCTGGCAGCAGAGAAGGTAACAGCCTCCTGGGCTGCATGAAGGAGAGTACAGCCAGTAGTCTGGGAGAGATGATCCCTTTTACTCAGCACTTGTTAAACTGCATCTAGAGTTCTATGCCCAGTTTTGTGTCCCCCAGTACAAGAAAGACATTGATAACTCGGAGTGAGTTCATCAGAGGGCCTCCAAGCTGGTTGGGGTTGGAGCACCTGCCCTTTGAGAAGATGCTGAGGGAGCTGGGCTTATTCAGCCTGGAAAAGAGGTGGCTTTAGGGAGTGACCTGGCAGCTGCCTCCCCAGTACCTATGGGGAGGTTAGCAAGAAGACAGGGGTCTGGTGCATGGAGGGATGATGAGAGGTAAGGGATATATTTTGAAACAAGAGAGGTTCAGATTGGATGTAAGGAGAAACAGTTTCCCCATGAGGACAGTCAGGCAGTGGAACAGGCTGCCTAGAGAGGTTATGCAGTCTCTGTCCTTGGAGATTGCCAAGACCCGACTGGATAAAACTCTGAGCAACCTGGTAACTAACCCTGTTCTGAGGAGGAAGTTGGACTACATACCTTCTGAGGCCCTTTCCAGCCTGAATTATCTGGTGAACTTGTTATTCTGTAGAGACTGTCACAACTCAAAGAGCCATTGAAAGTTTCTGTGTGGAAAAGTAAAATGACCAGCAAGAGCTCAGTGGATTGGAAGGGAGATACCTCTTCTTTTAACCTCTCTTACTTACTAAACCTGAGTTTTCTCTTTAAAAACTTTTTTTTTTCCCGCTTAGTTTATGTTACGGTAAAATTTACCATTAGAGACTGAACACCCTTTTGATGCTTTTGGTGTGATCATTTCAAGGAATCACGGGTAGATCCACTTCAAGGAACTGAATGTCACAGGATTCTACAACACCTTAACAGACGTATATTGACTTACAATATTTTTCACACCTGTATATTCATAAGGGTCAACTACAGGGGGCTTGAGTCCTTTTTCTGCTCCTGTAATTGTGCAAGGGAATTATTACCAATAAACTGTTCCTTCAGAAAACAGCTATGAGATTGCTTATTCCAGGAGTATAGTTAGAGGGGAGAACATGCTGTTTTCCTGAAACTGAGAGTGAAAGGCAGAAGTTTTCTTGTAGTTTCACCGCTTCAATACACACACCCATTAGCTTACTAGTCTTGCCAGGAATGAAACTGTGCATCAGAGCTTGTTATTTTCCTTCATGTACCCAAACAGACCATTCATCTTGCCTTTCACTTTTTGTGTAAGGTCCTCTGAGTATTTAAATTAACTTTTTCTATCTGCAGTGACGTATTATACATTTTCTTTTTACTGATAATGCAGCTTTCTTTTAGTGCAATACAGGAGATGAAGAGAAATTTAATACATGTATCAGTGGGACTATATAACCTGATTGCTTGTGATTACAGGGGAACTGGACCTAATGAATCTGACAGACCCTGGCAGTATTATGCTCTATGTTCTTGCTTCCTCACCTCAATGATATATACACTGCTTGCATGCCTAAAACATAGTCTTCCTTCCTTAAGTCATAGGCAGCCTATAGGACAAAGCTTTCTGCTGGATAAGGTATGTATTGGGTCTGGCTGAGATGGAGTTGATTTTCCCCATGGCAGCCCTCATAGTGCTTTGTATTGATAACTAGAAAGGTGTTGATAACACCAGTGTTTTGGCCACTGCTGAGCAGTGCTCACACAGCATCAAGGCTGTCTCTCCAAAATTCCCCCCTCACCAGTAGGCTGGGGGTGGGCAAGATCTTGGGAAGCGATGTAGCCAGGACAGCTGACCCAAACTGACCAAAGGGCTATTCCATACCATACGACATCTGCTCAGTAATAAAAGCTAAGAGAAAAGGGGCAGGAGGGGGGGCATTCGTCATTACGACGTTTGTCTTCTGGACCAACCGCTACATGTACCGAAGCCCTACTTCCTGGGAGGTGGCTGGACATTGCCTGCTGATGGGAAGCAGGGAATTAATCTTCTGTTTTCCTTTGCTTCTGCACACGGCCTTTGCTTTTTCTTTATTAAACTGCCTTTATCCTGACCCACAAGTTTTTTCCATCTTATTTTCTCCCCTTCCTGGTTCTGCTGAGGAGGGAAGTGATAGAGCAGCTTGGTGGCCACCTGGCATCCAGCCAAGGTCAACCCACCACAAGGTAATAATATATTTTATTTATCTACAAAACTCACTGTTTTATTTTATGTTACTCAGAGTTAAAATACAACCGGTGTTGTTGGTAAAATATATCCGTTTTAAATATGTGTCCGTGACATGAACACTGTGGATAAACTTTCATATGACCACCTTTCCTGTACACTGATTGCTCTGATATCATGCAGCAGTATTCAGCATCTGAATGTGTTATACTTTTATCTAATGATCTGAAAATATGATGAGATAATGCATTATTTTGAATTATTTATTAGTAATAATGGTCCTGCAAACAATTTGAATCTAAATATGTATGTTCTTTATTAATACATAGCACATATAAGATATTTTCCCCCTGTGTTTAACTGACTCTTCTCCTGGTCAAGATAATAGGTTTTGCTGGAGTTATCTTGCATAACCTCAGTCATGTAATTAGGCATCTAGTCTAAATAGTCAAAAAAGCTCAATCTGCAGGAGATAGGAAGAAAATAAATTATTAATTAATTTAGTTATTTATCAGTTTGTATAATGCATAAGATATATAACAAATAAAAATATACAACATGCTATGTCTTATATATTCTGTATCTTACATTGTACATAATGTGTATATATAGTTGCATATGTATGTCTGGATATGCAGCAATATGGACAGGAAGAGACAGTGTGCCCGCTGGGACACCCTCACATTAACTCCCTCTCTCCAGAGAAGATGGCTTCCTTCCTCAAAGGGACTGTCTCACTGGATGTTGTCTCATTGACTATAGAGAAAGCCTGTATGCCTAACTTGTACAAGATTAACTTCAACATTAGTTTTCTGCTTATTCACGTGTGACACCTGTTTTCTAGGAGGCCTGCCTTAAAAGAGTGGAAATTCATACTTCTGATATAAATGATCATTTGCTCTGCCCCTAACCTAGTGCCAATGTAGAGGCACAATTAAGTGTCTCACTGAGAAGTATAACATATGATGGATATACAGAACTGTTCTTTCTTTAAATGATAAATTTCTGGTTTGCAAACAACATCTCAGAAGCAAACATGACAGATGGTAATAAATGTAAGTAGCCACTCTGAACCTGGAGTCTCATTATTTTTAAACTAATCTAGCAATGGCATACTGAGAAGCTGTTTTAAGGCAGCTCTTGCAATATAGGAGAAAAACAAGTTTTTAAGACAGAAGAGTTTTTTCGTAGCTAAGAACTTTGCCGTTGTTACTGAGATTTTTTAGTTTTCTTTCCTAGCTGAGGACGCCGGTTTCTCACTGAGGAACAACTATCTGTCAACAGAATTATGCTAATTTGAACTGTCCAACGATCCTTCTGGATGCTAGTAAACATCTATGTTTCAGGAAGAGTTTTCATTCAAGATTATTGTCAAAATTAAACAGTTTTCATGGACAATTATCAAATATTTTACAAAAAGCACAGTGGTTTTTATTCTTTTATTTGGTTCCATGGATCCATGGAGACCTCTTACCATAACCCTGACTACTCAATAGTCTTTTCTTTCTCTCTATAACTTCTCAGAAGCAAATACTGATATTAAGTTAATATAACTGGTAAATACTGACAGCAGATAGAAATCTGCTTTGAGATCATATTTTATCAACCATGACCTAACCAACACGTCCTAACCATAGCTATAGCCCCAGCAGTAATACACGAAACTTTTCTGTGGGACAGTGTCATCATTAACTGGGTATGCTGAGGATAAAAATGGTAATGAATAATCCTATATTGGCTTTTTACAGACTAGGCCAAAGAGACAAATATGTAAATACTGAAGATGTAAAATAACCCACAACCCTGCCCATGAATATCACCCCTCATTAATTTTTACTATCTTGTGAGGTTGGTTCATGTCTCATAATAGACTTTAAGTTCTTACTTGGAAAAAAAAAAACAAAACAAACCAGAAACAGGATAAAGAAAGCTTTACAGACCTCCCAAGGAAGCTACGCTGTCCTCCTGAGGCAACTCTGCAAGACAGCTTCCAGTTCAAGAGATTTAATGGGAGGATGGGAAGAGAAAAAGAGGGACTTGGGCTTTAGCCAGTGAGTTGTACCCACACTGCGCTCTTAATTAATAGTGCCTCTCATTTAGCCTAGAGAGAAACATTTCATACCAGAGCCAGTGTCCTAATCCTTCCTAGAAAAGACTATCAGATATCCTGCTTGTCATCTTAGACAGCTTTGTCTGACCAAGAGCTGCACTACCATTCCCATATTAGGCAATCATATGCATAATATATTCAGTCTTTACGAAATAGCTAAACGATATTCCATCTCCTTGCAGATCTCCCATCTGGGATGTCTGAAATAGTGATGAGGCTAGCAATTTTCCCTAACCTTACCTTAAAAGATCTGTTTTTTTTCCTTCAGTGTACTTGTAACAGCTGTTGCCAGTGCAACGGAGAAGTTATATTCTAGCTAGAGTTCTGCGATACCAAAATCCTACTGTAATCTAATGGGAATTGGACAGATAAATCCTTTACAGTATTTAATGTATACTATCCATGTATACTATTTGCCACTGCTGTTTGTCCTCAATATGTCCTCATTTGCTACTACTACATTTATGTTTCCTCCCAGTATAATTGTACATTGGGTTCACATTTTTCCCTGGTAAGAAAACATGTAAAAGTTTCAATTCAGCACTCTGTACTAGCACAGTTAAACCATGTGATACTTTCTGATAAAAAATGCTATGTTGGCTCTTCAGCTGGTGTAATTCAGTATAACTCTGTAAAATTGAAGAGAGCTACAGTGATTGAGACATTTTGAAAATCTGGCCAGCTATTGATCTCTTCAGACTTTTCTCTGAGAACATGCAATATTGAATGCTGATATTCTTTTGGCTATAAAGAATCTCAGAAATATTTCAATTATAACATATTTCATTTAAAATCTAAAATTACTGTATCATAAGTTAAGGGCTACATTAAAGTTTCAGATTCTAATATTGTTTCTCATGAGGCGAGGAAAATTAGAACGAAAATATATTTTCTATTTTCGCTTTTGTATGTATACTTTTTTTTACATTTTCACAAACTATTAGAAAAATTTTCTAAAAAAGGGTAGTTGTCTCAGTATAGACTTACATGGATTGTTGTCAACTGCTGTATAGCTGCAAATTTTAAAATACAAGTTTTCATAAAACTTATTTGCCATTTCCCTTCTCCTTAGGAAAAAATTGCAGTGTTCGCACTATCAGAGTGCTCTTAAAATCTTTAAAAATGCAAAATATTTAAAATATCACTCTTTTCACAAATCAGAAAAGAAGCATAGCGATATCTCATTCCTTCCTACAAAAAATAAATATGTGTGAATCAGTCTGACATGGGAAAGTATGGGCTATTTTTGTTACACTATTGAATCTAAATCAAGGTGTGATTGAATAAGAAATATTAAGCAAATACTAGAAAGCTTGTGATCTAGGTATCAGATAACATATAATTAATGAATGAGTAATGTGAACAAAATGGAAAAAAGAGACTGGGAATTGGTAGTAAGAATGAGACATTAAAAAACAAAACAAAAGAAAGAATTACAAAAAACCAAAGCCTGACTTAATTAGTATCAGGAAGTGCTGGATAGATGCTGATGCCATCAGGCCTACAAGATGGTGACATCAGGGTGCTCAGTCCATCAGTCCAGGGTCCCACCATCCTACCATTCCTGTCTTCTTGACTGCAGAAATGAGTTCATCTCATGTGGTATAGTCAGAACAACAGGCTGGTTTTTGTCCCTGGTTTAGGCTTCAGTGATCAGGGGCAGGGCTGCCCAGCAGGCCCTCCAAAGAGCACCAGTCACATGATTTAGATACCTTACTATCTCTTTTACAGTTTCTTGACTCTCCTTTTCACTCTTCCTTTCTTCTTCCTGTTGGTTCCCATTCTTACATCTGTTCCAAAATTTGGTATTTCTGTTCCCCTTACCCTCTATAATGTGAGATGATATCACGGATACTGTTATCTAGGTTGAGTTGGTCTTGCAAGATTTTACTCTTCAAAAAGCACCCAGTATTCCCAATCATCCATGAAGTTCAACCATTTGTCATATAACTTCCTCTTAATCACTCCATCAGTTTTTCACATCCTTTTCAGTTAGCTTAACTTCAGGCCATGTCCTAGTCATTGGCCTGGACATTTTCTTGCAGCCCTGACAGTTACTAGGAGAACAGAAAATGTCTTTCAAAACACCTTGAGTATATTTAAATTCAGCTATAACACTGCAATTAACTTCAACAAATTATGATGTTTCTTCCATTCAGAGCGTTGTTGTGGAAGAAACTAACAGTGGGTGGATAACAGTCATCAAGCCTGGACGTGGAAGAGAAGCAGTATGAATAGTACTCGGAGTCTGATATCATATATCATAAGTCACACCCAGGGCTGAAGAGGCATTGATTCTTGCCTTTCCTAGGACTACCTTAAATGAGAAAAGGAAACCATATGATCCAGAAAAAATAAACTATGAATTCTTGGAGCGTACGGATGTGGCAAGCCCACTTTTCTAAATATCTCCCATTCTTATCACTAATACACTCATTATCCAAAGTAAATCTTAATCAGGATATGCATGCACACATAGCGACTTAAATTTCTATGGTAGCTGAGTGCCCCTTTTGAGCCCAATTTCAGGAAAAGAAAAATACTGCAAAGTTTAGGCTCAGTGGAAAGGAGATAATAAAAAACTCATGATACATTAGATCAAAAAGGATGTTTCTAATTTCTGTGAATGTGTATATAGAGAGGCCCAAGGAGACAGTGATACCATGATGAAGATTAATTTCTGTAGCTTCCAATAACTTCTGAGAAATTAACATTCCTAAATATAGAAACATGAACATCAAAGAAGAATCTTTCATGCTTTCAACTGCATGAGAAAAAAAAGAAGTAAAAATAGACATCTGAGTGCCAGGAAAAAAAAAAAAACCCACACCCCTGTTTTTTATATTGAGCATGATGTCACATGGTATAGAATACCCCATTGGCCAGCTGGGTCCACCACCCCAGCCGTGCTCCCCCCCGGTGCAAACCCCCCCCAGCACCAGCCAAATGATCAATTGGCCATCAATTCTCCTTTCACAGCCCACCCCCCAAGCTACTGGGAAGAAAGTTAACTCTGTCCCAGCCAGAACCAGGACAGTTGTAAAGCTATTGCAACAGCATCTACTAGCTGAGCTCTATTTGAAAACATTGTTGTGGCAGCCATTTTTAGCTTGATTTAAGGCTATTTAATGTAAGACTAGTTGCAGTATCTTCTACCAATCTGAACAAATATTCTCACACAAGTAGTCTAGTAATTGAAAAACTTCAAACTGCTAATTCTAGCAAGAACTAGAACACACAATTTACCATACATATGATGAAAAAATAATTATACTCATCTGAACATCTGAAATCTTGGTTGGCAGCCAAAAAAAGGCAGTAATTGAGACATTGAGCACTTTATTACAGACAGTGCACAGAAATATACAGCAGCACAGTATCATAGTGCCAGATCACTTATTTTGCTTACCCAGTGGCTGTTCTAGTTGCTACAACCATGAGACAGAGAGGATGCTCAAGCTGTGCAGTAGGCATGTCTCTCTCAGGAACAGTAAATGGGATCTACCCCTACAATCTTGCCCTCACAGCTGCATCACCAGAAAGCCTTTGTCTCTGAAAGGATCTTCCAGTTCTTCCCCCACCTCACGCTTCTTTCCTTCTGCTTTCCTTCTCACTGCCCCAACAGGAGGAAGATTTAGTCCCTGTGGGTCACTCTGGGTCCCAGGATGGCAAATGGGGTTGCTGACCTGGAGAAGACTAGAAGCAAGAGGCACCCAGGAAAGTTGTTGGAAACCACTGTCTTTCCCCTGATCTCCAAATGCCGTGACCACAAGCCAGCAGAGAAGAATCTCCATGGATTTCAGTCTCCAGCCTGGAAAAGCATTTGAGTTCAAACTTCATTTCTAGGCAGGTGCAATAATGATGACTTTTTCCTCAGAAAGCAGTAACAGCAAAACCACTTCTTTTTCTTCTTATAGACAGTGGGACACTCTATACCAGCTGTCACCTCTAAGGTGATTGACTCCTTGCTGTTATTCTTCATAGACAGGATTTCTAATGTGTAGTCCTGAATCAGGCATGTCAGTCCGAGAGAAGGATGCTACTGTTCTCTCTCTCTCATTCTCAAAGCACATCTCAGAAGATCTGTCTTTTCTGGATTGCTCTTCAGAGGCACCTTTCTCTCTGCATTTAGTGCAGTCAGATGTATTTAAAATATTTTTATATTTTCAGCCTTTAGCATGCTTTTCTCCAAATCTTTTTTTTTTTTCTTTTTTTTTTTTTTTTCTGGATTTATACTAGTTTTATGATTACTTTGCCAGAATACTTGCTCTATCATGTTTTCTTCATTTGAGCACAACTTTCAATTGTTGAGGGATGTCTTTTTGCCTCTATTAACCTCTTTTACTGAGACATTTAATCATTCTTTTTATATGTCCCTTTTGGAGCCTTTTTCATTTGATTATTTCTGTTTGCTAATATTACTGTTATTTTAAACAGTCTCCAGTGCACGTATGTTGCCAATTCAACTTACCCTTTACATTTCCTTTTAACTAGCATCCTCATTTTTGTGTAGTTCCCATTTTCTACAGTTCAAAGGTATAGTAAGAGTTGTTCCCTCCTGTAAGGATTTTGAGATTGAATACATCTGCATTAGGACTAACACCATGGTTGATTCTCTTTCGGTTCTCTGAAATGTTCAGTTTGAAAATATACTGTATTGGAGAAATGCATGTAAATGATTCAAAGCCTTTTAAAATGTAGGGTTTTAGCAACAAGCCTTTTCATATCATTTTAGACTTTAATGTTCCATTCTTCCTGTTTAAACACAGGCATTTTATCGTGGTGCCTAGAGCAGAGTATGGTCTTCTCTGCAAGCCACAGTTTCCTCTGTGATCAATAGAGACCAAGTGCCAACTTCTAAGGAAATTAACATCTTAAGCGGGCTGAATACCTTTCTGAAGGTGGTAAGCCTTTTTTGTTCACTGTGTAAGGACACTAGAGAGAGTATGTTCTTAATTTAGTTACTATGGTTAAGTATGTAAGCTTATGTGGCATCAATCCAGGTCTAAGAACACAGATTTTAGACAGATAAAAAGCAAATACAGATAGTGACTCCAGCTGCCAAAAGTATTTTATTCATTTTAGACATTTTAAAGTATTAGTTTGAACATATAACCTACCCAAAATACAGATAAGGTAGAATTATATGTAAACTATATTTCTGCACCATTGATGTTAGTACTTTTACAGTCAGATGGTCAGTGTTTAGATGATACATATGAAATTTACCTAGTTACATTTAACATCACTATCCTTTGTGGTATTTATTTAAGATATACCATGACACAATTCAAGTAAGGTTCAAAATATGGCAAGAATAACCATATTATGAATCAACCCTGTATACAGCTTGAATAGATTTGTGGAACACTTTGCTCAGAAAAAAAATAGTTTTACATTAAACAATATTGAACTAGTCATGCATAAAATATCATAAAAAATGTAGCGGTTGTGCTGCAACGATAGAATGAACAATGAAGAATTTTCATACCCGAGGAAAGTTGCTGAAGGAAGTACATACTGTTGCACAAGCCCTACCTGTCTGTAATTATTACATTTATTGCATTACTACTTGTAGTCCATCTGAAATCGGTAACAAAATGTTTCCAGATATTGGGTTTTCTTTAGATTTATTTTGATACCTCTTTAGAGAAGCACAGGTAGAAAAAAGATGCTAAAAATTTGCTATGGAAAGTCTAGCTCACTAAACATTTTGACACAAGACAAAACACTTCAGGATGTTCAGATCCAATTTTGCAAAAAATAAAGAAGAAAGTTTATGTTGAGGTTGGCTTGATGTTGCAAAAGATGGATGGAGAGCAAGCTGGATGAATTTTCACTAGAAGGAAGGCTAACTAGAAGACTGCAGTCTGTTTTAAATCATTTTTGAACTTTTACAGGTCATTTATGGTTTGTCCTGATCAATCCAGAATGGAATAGCAGTGCACATATAGGGTCAGCACTGGTGGTCTCAAAATGTGTTCATTCCTGGCAGGTCCATGGTGGAAGTTACACACTGAGAAACCACCAAGACAGCCCCAGACACAGTCCCTGTATCAGGCTCTCAGCAGTTACCCCCCAGTGCGTGTGCAGTGCATGCTTAGTGCCAGCAACATATGTGAGCTTGCTTGTTAGCAAATATGCAATGTACACCCACGGTCCTGGGACCACACAGGAGCACAGAAATTAAACCTCAGTTCTTTCTTCTTTACAACCAGACTGATCACTAGCACAGATGGATGCACTGAGTCACCCGCAAGACTTTCTTCTTGCTGCACTGTGGTGTAGTATAAATACTAATGGTCTATGAATGTATTGTTAATTTTTCAAATAGAGATATATGTATAATTTAACATTAAGGTCTTTGTCTTAACATTTAGCATTGGTTTCTCTGTCTTTTAACATTTTCTTTTTCTTTTGTTCTTGGAGCAAGTGGAGATGTCCAAAAAGAAAAAGAAGTTTTTATTATTTAGTCCTCAGTAGCTCACATTTCATTCTTTCAATAGTCACTTTATAACAGAGTAATCACAGTGTAAATGTCAACAGAGACTGCTTAAACATTTCAAGATGGAGGACACATTTCAAGTTGGAGGACAAGGACAAAGATGTACAATTACACAAAGATTTGCAAAGGTTCAACAAAAAATCCAGCACAGTTAAAAAAATAGAGTAAAAAAACCCAAAACCTTAACAAACTTTTTCCCATTCAAACAAGAAAAATAGAAATTGTTGTGCAAACTAGGGCAAATGAAATACTAAAATGTGTCAAAAAATCTTTGAGAAGCAACGAAAAGCAAAAGGCTACCCAGTACACTTTTAAAATAAAATACACTTTTAAAATACAATTATTAAGGGGTAAAAAGAGATCCTAAGGAAAAGTCATCTGTATGTCCTCTATTTCTTTTTTTCTTGTCTGAAGTATTTATAAATGGCCATTCTTGTGTACAGAAAAATCAGACTAAATGGACCTTTAGCCAGGCCTGTTGTGGTAGGTTTTGAATCTTAGAGCTGGATTATATCGATATGGGGCAAAGTTCTTAACACAGACTGAAAAATCTGCGCCAGAAGAAAAGCTACATCTCTATTTCTCATTTGAATCAAGAAAAACAAAGCAAGCAGGCAGAAACCTCTGATTAGAGTATCTCAATGTTAATAAGTTTAGTTAAAAAAAACCCAAAAGATATGCTAATCAGAGTGAGAAACAGCCAAATTGGAAGGCTGTGTATCCCAGCACCAGTTTAAGCACCCAGCAAACCAAAGTTCCCTAACTCAGAGCAGTAGCTCTGGCCTTGTAACATCTTAATAACTTTATTGAGAGCACAACAAATTGCGTTTATAGCACAGCAGAGCCAGCAAAACATTTTCTGAAATTCCTGAGTGAGGAACCAGCCTTTATCATCATACTGTTGTTAGATCGATCTCCAAGCCAAAAAGTGCATTTGCTTAAGAAATCAGTTTGCATACATTATCATAAAAACAATGCCTCTGCTCCTAGAATATGTTCATTTTGACGAGTTTTTGAATGGCTCAGAGGGTTTTGAATACTTAATTGAATGAATATTTCATACAGATTCCCTGTGGTACAATAATTTTCCCTGATAGCTACCAGATCTCCAAAGTGAATGCCCCATTTTTACAGATGTGCAGAGCAGGTAAAATATGCTATTGACATGTTTTAAAAAATATTTGACTTATGCCTCTTTCAGGACTTCTCTTACTTATTTTTTCATATGAAATGCTTTTAAATAATCTAATTAAATGTAACGTTTTGCATATTGAGCATTTTTTCTTCTAAAACATACATTTTTGTGTAGGAATTCTGTTTTAAAACTTTACACCTATTGGAATTGTTCAGATATTCAATCCATTAAGTTCCCTACAGTTGTTATGGTAATCAATTTATTATTTTAAGGAAGCAGTGAGTATAGTACAGTTTGGGTCTTCTGTGCATTAAATTGGTAAAGAGTGCTGAGATGAGTTCCTTATCTTATGTTGCAGAAAACATGATCTTCTATCCCTTTTGGTCCAGTTCTTATTGCAACAGTTAGCAGACTGTGTGTTCGACATTGCTCCTTTAAGCAAAAGTATATTTTTGAGTTTTATTGTAGGTCCTTCGTGCTCAAATATGTACATGTATCAGATAGCTTTAATCTGTTCATTTAAGCTTTAAAATTTAAAGGAAGTACAAAATAAAACTTCTGATCAGGTCAGAGTGTTTGACAGGGAATGCAATACACTTAAACTAAAGAAGTAAGTTGAAGCAAGATGCAAAACAACCACTTTCAATTAGGAAGCTGAAGAAATGGAAGTGTATATAAAATAGCTAAACACCTGAAAAAAGAATTGAAATCTGCAGTCCAGCCAACAACTGAGTTCAAACTGTTAATGACATTATGTAGAGGCTGAAAGTAGTGACACTGCTATAGAGCCTTCCCTGAATTCTTGTCACAAAAGGATTGCCTGATAAGGCTGGAGCAGGGAGATAAGTGCATAAAGCCGAATAAGACATGGTAGTGACTGAAAAGCAGAAACTAGAACTTAAGAGTTAATGCCTGAGGGAGAGTACAATGCTTATTTGGAAGATTAATTTTCTGAAAAGAAAGACCAAGCGAGTATGCAGACACCCCAAAGCATGCGAGAGAAGGTAGTGACGCACTGGCCAGCTTTGTAGAAGAGGGTTGTCTCTGTAAGCAAGTTTCAAGACAGTAAATAAATTTAATGTGTATGAAATACTTCTGTGCACTTTTTTCTCCCCCTCCTCATGACTGTTTTACGGAATCACATTTAAGTGTCCAGCAAAGATTTTTTCATTACATTCATTGTGCAGTACTAAGCCATCCCTCGTGAGGTAGTAAGTGGCACTAGGTATCACCACAAACCTCTATGTGGCAGAAGCAAGCAGCTGGGTGTTAATAGCAGCATATCAGCAGCTGATCTGTAATGAGAAGTTCCCTAGAGTATCCACTTCCCAGCACCGTAAATGCAGCAATTTGCATGTTGCTCAATTAATATGTCATTCCTTATTTATGTTTGCAGTCTTTACATATTTTACATCCATGACTGATGATGTAGATACAACAGTACAATAAACACATTAGAAATACCAGATGGGTGGGTGGATGAGATTATCATTGCTGTCATCACCATCACAGATCAACCAGATACAGTTTGATCAAACAAGAAATCCACTTCCACTTAATTAGCATATCCTCACTGTACCATAGTTTATTGGGAGGTACTGTCCCCTGGCACAACTTATTAAGATGAAATGCTATGATGAAATATTGTGAGTGCAGGCTTCATCTGCTCTTCTCTTAGTATGCTTCCTAGGTCAGTCAGCCAGACAACATTAGCATTTTCTGTTTGCCCCCTGTGTCTGAATCAAAATCCATCAAACTCCTGATCTGTCTTAGTGATGGCTTCCATCAATACAAACCTGCTCCCAAAACAACCCAAAAACCACAACCAATCCAAACACTAAATAGGAAAACAAACTCTAGCTTCATCTAAGACACTCAGAGACGTGAAACACCTCTCTTGGCCCATTAGAAGGAGGACTTCAACATTTAAGTTGTGTAATGTCTTTCTGGAAGGGATAATGACTCAAACCTTCCACGATTAGGCTAGGTAGCAGGTTAAATCTTTTTTCGGGTCCTACAAAGAAGCCAGTAATTTCAGTACCTGTGCTTCCTGTTATAAAGTAACTGTGTTCTGCTAGCTTCCTGCCTGATAACTAACCAGATCAAAGGAGAGCATGGTATTAACAAGCAAAGCTGTGTATAAAAGACTTAATAAAATTATATCAGGTTCTAGCACGAGGGTATGCCATACTTGCTAATCTAAATCTTGGCAAGTGTTCTAAAAAATTGGCCATAATAAACAAAAATTTCTCAGGATAGGTCATTTTTTTTTTTTTTTTTTAACTCTATGGCTAGTGGTATAAGCTAGGCATAAGGATTTCTTTAATAGAGATTTATGTGGTTTCTCTAATGCTTTCATTTTTGCTTCCATGGTTTCCTCTCTATCGCATCTTCCTGTTAGAAACCTGTCAACCCATCTCATCCATTTTATTCTCACATTCCCTATGATGTTCTATGATCCTATGTATGTTTAATAAATTGGATGTATGGGAGTGAGATATCTCCTCAGAAGGGGTTGAAGAGAGCTTTTATATCAGGCAGAAGATTATTTCTGTCTGTCTCTGTGGTTACAAATTTTCCGTTTTCTACTAATACATCTAGGTAATGTATCTGTTTCATACTAAATGATGCAGTAAATTTTTCTCAAATATTCTAGGAAATTTTTCAATTTTACCCCTTTCCCTTTCTATCATCAATATGGATATATCAACTTGTCTGAACAACAAACCTACCTTGAGCTAAAATTGTCAAGCCAAATAAGTCCACTTAATTGAGGATTTCTGCATTAAAATGTATAATAATTTTTGCTTTGTACTGGTTCTGTGTGTATTATAATGCATTTAATTCTGTGTATGCATTTAGGTAAATATGCTGTTTAGATGTCTCCTCTTCACCAGACACCTATATACGACCCATTTTTCTGTTAGCAAATGCTGAGAAGGTGAGGATTTGATTCTTTGAATACTGAGCATGTGCCAAGCTAGCAATTTGTTAGATGCAGTGGACTCAGAGCATCAGCTGTATGCTATTCAACTGATTAAACAGGAGTTGCACCCAACTCACTAGAAATCAACAGAGAGAACAATGTGTGGAGAAAGGCAGCACTATTATGTCCAGAGCAATCTGAAACCCAGTGAAATGTACAGAGAACCATCACCAGAAAAAGGAATCGTATTTTTAACATTCTGGGGAAAATTCTTTTTTGCTATAGTTCTAGAGTACTGAAGGTGTTGAGGCTCTAATAAAAAAGTAGGGCTTTTAGGTTTTATAGGGAAGATGTAGAGCCAAAACATCTTCAATATTTATAGCAGCAAAGCCAACAAGAGAGCTCTACTGAAAAACTGCTCCAGGTAACTTTTCCACTGTGCACACAACAGTTCATGGGCTTAAAGAGATAGATGTATAACTACCATGTGTTAAAGCTGCTACAAGTGGGCATTAATAAAATAAATATCAACTCCTACAAAGAAAGATAGGTTCCTGCTGTAGTTACAATATAAAAGGATACTTATACTTACCGAATAAAGGTACTTCTTCAGCAGTTCAGCATAATATGCCTTGGCTTTGCTAAGTACAGAAGCCTCCTAAAGCTGCTGAGTGAAGCGATATGACACTCCTTAGTACTGCTGAAAGGGAACTCAGGGGGCAATTAGCAGTTCCACCTACACACTACGTTGATGGCTCTTGCCTAATCCAGGATACGTTTGTTCCCCTAACTGGATGCCCAGATATCAAAAACTAGATATAATGAGATCTGATTCTTCCTGTGAAATTCAAATACCCAAGGGTTTGAGAAAAAGACAAGGATGAGAGCTAGAAAACTCAGTCTTCTATTTCTAATGCATTTTCAGTCATACTCAGGTATCCAGTCCTCTTTCTACTCACTGTAATTGGTAACTGTTGTGATACTGCTCATATTTTAGTTAAGTTGGTAGGAGAGCCTCAGGATTTTTCAATATAAATATTGATTAGAAGCTGAGATAAAGCACATATGATAAGCTTTGAAGCCTTTCTATAACTTCTTCATTACTGAAAACCAAATTATAGTACCCATAATTATAGTACCAACTACCACCCAAGACAATAAATTATAGCCTTTCTGTGCCTCTGGCTTTCCAAGTTAATGGTTCTGCTTAACACCTTTTGGTCAGTTGAGCAAATCCCTCTTTTTCTTAGATATTTCCATGGTGGTTTTTATGTTAAATACGTGAAACTACTGCAGTGAAGTCACTCTTTTTCTCTCTCTCTTTTCACAGATAGCTCTTTTTCTCCCCAAAAGCACACAATAAACGGAGCAAAACTGATGCACTAGCTTCATTGTCTCTCTTTTCTCATTGCAAAATTCAAAAAATATGGAATAGCATTAGACTATGAATTCTCTTCCTTTTATACCCTTTTTCAGTTACGCATCTCCTTCAGATAAATCCTTTTCTTCATGCCAACTATATACACGTGTATGAAATTTTTAACAGATTTAATAACGACCTTAATTTCAATAACATAAATAAACATATTAATGATAAGACAGCAGGTACTACCCTACCACCTGCTAACTCAGCATAGAAATATGCAATCATATATAAGAAACCAAAACTTTATCCTATCCGCAGCAGCACACTACACAAATGCTCATTAAATAAATAAATAAATAAACAATGCCTCTAACAAGTAAGAGTAGAAATAAGCTCTCTGAACTCCAAAAATGTTTTTCTGGACTTATTAGAAGGTAATATGTGGTTCATGCAGACAATGCACTTATCTCACTGTCTCCCCAAACTCTTTCTTCAACTAGATGATACAAGCCTGGCTTCAAACAGGAGACTCAGGTTTTGCTGGGAATAAAATCTACTAATTTTGAACATAAGATGACGAGAGCAATATGCCTAATTGCATTTACTTTGAACATTATAAATGGACTGTTAGAACAGTACTGAAGTTTAAATCCAGCAATCTGTCATAAGCTTTACTGAGAATGGCTATGGGGTTGGTTTTTTTTTTTTCTTTTTAATACACATTGTCCTGAATTGTAGGGTGTATTAAATTAATTTCTTTAATTGTACCTCCCTCATCCTCATTTCATACTGGATTTATATGTTTTCACTTACAAAAAGGTGAGCAGCTAAAAGCTCCTGCCCTTATTTGTTAGTTGCAGTCCAGAAAGATCCAAAACATTTTGAATTCTTATAGTTTCTTTTGAGATAAATGCCTTTAAACCATCTTCAACATCACAACAAAAGAACAGTGTAAGAAAATAGGTCAGAGCACTTCTACTGCACTTTGTGCCCAGTTCCTAACAGCAGTGCACTGTCAGTAGGTGGAGAACGGGGCTGTTCAACATGGGTAATGGCATTGGACCCAGGCTATGATTTTGCCCCAGCATAAGTAAGTGATCACGGAACACAATTAGAAGTGGCAGGATTAGGCTTTTAATATCTGTAAAGCTCTTTGAAGATAAGTGTTCACCATGGCTATGTTCTACTGATTGCAAGAGTCTGCTATTAAAGTACGACCAGAGACTGAAAACAGTTTGAGTGTTACTACCCCTGGTCAAACAGTGCCATAATGCTGAGAAGAGAAATGTCTAATATCTTTCAAATAGTAGCCTGAAAGTAATAGCACTTCTGTTAATGTTAGTCATTTTTACTAGTTAAGTGTGGGCTTTCCCCAACTCAGTACGACAGATTTTTTGCACAGTGTTTAAAATAAAGATCTGCCCGCAACTCCTCATGTAAAGAATTGGTTTTTCAAGTTGGAATTCTCTCCAATACTCTGTAACCATATTCCCCTCATCCTCCACTTTCCCAGCTTTTTCATCTGCAAGTAGAAGTCCATGATTCCCAGCAGCAGCACTTGGACAGCAAGCTGATTTAACAGCTTGCCACTACCGAAACCAGGAAATTTCACTCCTTCTCCTCCCTTTTCTCCTCCCTTTTCTTCTCTCTGTCTCATACTCCTGCTTTTATTTTATGAGTCTGGTGCTTGTCAGACTCCCCTAAAAGCTAATCTAGTGAAAAAGGGAAGAAGGGAGTCGCCAGAGATTAATAAGGTCATGGAGGTTTCTAATACTTTTTAAAGCTGAATTCAGGGAGCTGCCAGGACAGTGTGAATGGGACTTGTTTGGGTGCAGGAAGGTAAGGCTTGTGAACGGAGAAGATGCAAAATCTTCCCTCTTTGGTGGCAGAGGCATTAGGTTGTTTTGGCTGCTCATGAAAACACAGCTTTTGATTTACATGACCTATTTGTGTGACCTGTCACCACCCCCTTCCTGTGAATGGGGAAATTTCTAAATATCTCTAAAACAGGCATGCATTTAGCCAGAGTCCGAACTATAGTAAAACTATGCTTATTCCAGCTTTCTAAATGATAGAATAAACATATGGTCTTTCATAGAAACGTACAGGCACCTAGGTACACATTGTTTTATGCTAATACAAACACTTGGGCAATCCACAATTCTGGCTTTTAGGACCAAAAAAAGAAAAATTCTTCTTTTACTGTATAATTAGTTGTCTTTTGGAACCTACAAGTCATTGAAGTCAATGATAAGACTAAATCAAACTCATCTCCTCCATTTAGGAGTCTAGGCATCAGACGTGTCATGACAGCTAGGTCGTTTATTGTCCCTCTATATTCAATGGGAAGAAGTGCCTTCAGACTATGATTTGTTCTCCCTGTCTTTGGGAAAAAGTGTTCTCTGAAAAAGCTTGTCACTTCCCAATCAACACAGAAGAATTCCACACGGTATGCTCCGGTAAGACGCTAGTTTTTACAAAACTGATGTTATTATATATGGCTTCTCTAGCTTCTTCCTGTCTGTCTCAGATTCTCCATGTGACTTTCAGTTGACTTCAATACCTTCAGAAATTTCATAACATCAACTGGAATCCATAAGCAATGTGCGTGATGTGTGCCTCCGGATTCTGTTGTATTACATCCCGAGGGGACTCAGTTACCATCTTCTCTTTACAGTTGCTGCTCCACCTTCTGGATTGTAGTCTATTCTTTCCGTCCTTCTAGTGCCATGTTTGAAAAGTGTTCAAGACTACCAGAGAATAGGACATTTTTCTAAAGTAGCAAGTAATGGAGTCAGGTTTGCTACCCGCACACTTTCTCTCTTCTTTGCCCACAGGATACAGACTACTTTCAGCACACCAGCTAGAGCAGGAAGGTCAAAGGGGGCTCCCCGTCTTGTCCAGAAAAGTTTGGAAGAAAAGGAACAGCAGAACTGATGTGCAGATGCGCAGAAGTGCGGGTGCCGGAAGGGGTCAGTACCTAAGGGCGCCTCAGCCAACGACTGTCGCACCAATGGGTGCACAATTAATCCAAGCATTTCAAGGAGAGTTATGGAGAGGGTGTGTGCTCCTTCACATTACAGCAAGTGTGCAAAGGCTGAGAAAAGGATGTTTGGTCCTCTCAAAAGACAAGGTTTGCAGTGGATTTTATGCACTCATAATTATTGTACCTCTAGGAGAAAAAGACAGAAAAAAATCAAAACTTATGTTTTCCCATTACACTTTAGATTTATCTCATTCAGGACACAAGCCAATGTCATACATACTTGTTACTTCTTCTGTATCATTGTTGCAGTTATTTTACTTACAGGATTTTACTGAAATAGGAGTTAACGTGCACAGAATATATTAGTAGAATGTAAGATGAGGTCCACAGACTAAATTAAGATCTTTTTTGTGAAAGAAACCATTTCCCTGTCAACAAGGCTTTTATAGTTGCTTTATACTAGAGGAAGAGGGGGAACAGAAAGTATTTGAAAGTCAATTAAAAAAAAGACTTATTGATACACAGGAAAAAATTTTGGCATTAAGTTTTATCCAAAAATCTATTAAATTAGCAGGGATTTTCTCATCGATTTCCCTGGTCATTGGTTCAGGCCCTGGATGAACAAATAACAGAGTTTAAAAAATAGAGAGGAATCGATCTAAATGACAAGACACAGGCTTACAGTTCTAACAATATAATGTGGCTACTGTTTCTTACAGTCATAAGTTTATCTGTAACACTGGTGTGAAATATAATTAAAAGAATGCTTTGATCTGTAAAGAAAAACAAAAATTAGCTTACCACTTATTCAACTACTTACTAAAAATATCAGAGAGAAGGGTTTTTAGACAATTCATCACTAGAAAATTGGCTGTCAGTGAATACAATAATCTCTTTCAACAAGAACAATGTACTTATTAAAAAGTGTAAATTACTTCTACATCACACAATTTTATCCATGTTGGTTTGAAAATACTAATCTTTCATGGGCACTTTTCTAGAAAATACAAAATTACCTTGACATAATGTATCCAAGATTACAAAGGCTTTTGAAAGAAACATTTAAGAATTTGTTTTTAATTGAATATATATATATTGAACTTAGAGAAGACAGCATTTCCTCCAAAATGTAGAACTCACAGCATGCATTAATCCTTTCTGTCTGTGGTTACCGCCTTCTGAATTGCAAGATATTTATTTAATTATTCAAAATCTATGTTAAAACAATTAACATGACCTGTATAAAACGGTAATCTCTTCCAGTGTATGTTGACTTCTGTGAAGAAGACAAGATTCCTCTTCAAAAGGCAGAAAGATGAGAAATAAAAATTCCCCCTTCACATTTTGCTCCGGCCACATGGGGTAGGAGAGGCAGAAGCCAGCACAGGTGAAGCCAGCACTTAGGAGTTGGAGACAATCATCTCCAACAGTAGCTGAAACTAGCAGAAGCAGCAGGGACGATCCAGGCTCATCTGGGATCCTACACTCCCTCCACAGCTGCCACCCACAAACTAAAGCAGTAGCTTGCTGAGGGCAACAGAATCTGCAAATTAGTTTCCTTCCACTGCTTTCTTGCCATGTACCACTTCCTCCTTCACCTCCTCGATTAGTCTCTCCCTTCCTTAGCACGGCCTTTGTGTTGCTCCCTATTGCATGCATAGTTAGTTGTGATTCATGAAACATTCATAAGATACTTCACTCTTACCCGAGAGATAAAACCACTTCTGAACTAGAGGTACAGTCTGGTCATGTATCTCTTTGTAAAGAAAAAAATAGCATTTAATTGCAACTGTAGTTAAGACCGATTGTTTTTATAGCCCTTGGACCCATTTGGGACTTTAATGCACAGATTTGGGATGGTGCTGAGCTGCTCACTCCATGACATCTCCGCTCTTTGGGGAAGTCTACTCTTTCCAGTAGTACCATCTGGTAAAACTGTACTAGTTACAGCTCTGCACAGTACCTATTCCAAGGGTAGATCTGCATTTCCCTGAGCAGACTAACTACTATGTGTCCTCGCAATTTCTGCTTTTTTCAGTGAAACTCCTTGTACCCTCACACATAAGTTAAGGTCTAGTCACTATTTATTCATCACATTATGTTGTCTTCCTTCTTTTGGCTTCTTTCTTTACATGCTAAATTTGAACTTTTTAGTATTGTGTTTTTAGTATTATGTGCTTAATAGCCAGTACAATAGGTGAGGTTTCTAAATACTACCAGAATAAAAATGAAAGTGAAGGGAATATTCTCCAATCCTTTAAGTTCTTCAAGGTTCATGACCATTCAAAGTCAGATGTCTGGTTCCCTTAGGCACATCTGGAAATCCTTGTCTTAAAGTATTTCTGGATCAAAGGACCTTGCCTGGCAAGCAGCTAAATGTATACTCTGAGCAGGCTATTCATAATTAAACAGTACAGGTGAAACAAAATGATTATGTAAAACGTTTAGTGGTTCATCAGACATTCAAACTAATGTGTATAATTCACATTAAACCCCACACTTCTAATAGTTTTAGCTTTAAGTTCCAAGCTCATTTCACCTTAAAAGACTTGCTGGCAATATTCCCACTTTGGTTTTAAGTTAATGTGCTTGTGTCAAAGGAATAAAAAAAAAAAAAAAAGTGGAGGCAATTTGACAGGGCTTTACAGACTAGTTTTACACAGGAACTTAGCAAGGACTGGATCATGGTGCTCCTTCCTTAGAATTGGTAAATAATTCGTCTTTTGGGCAGTATTTTTGTGTGATGGCTGAGATAATGCAATAATTTTAATGGAAAAGGCGCTCGAACCTCTCAGTCCTTGTGTTGGCTGCTTCCCAGCAGGGTTCATTCAGACACTGTTGTAGTAATTTCTTGATGATGTCTGAAGCTCTTTGTGACTTAAATCTTAAATTTTGCATCTAAATTACAGGATCATTTTAGACTGAGGAGGTCTCCTATTGCTCTTTGCTGAACATACGTATGTGATGAAGAATTTGATCTTTTGGAGAAAAAAGCCCGGAGCCCCTTCTTTTGTTAAGGTTATTGGCATACAAACCCTGGTGAATAGTATAATAACACTAAATGAAAGAAGCAGATATAATCTGTTTCAGGAGGAAAGGACTGAAGTGTGTCTAAAATCTATAATTAGAGAAGAGAAAGTAAAGAAAAATATTGCTACTCTTTCTCAGGGTCCTGCCCAAAGCTATGGAAAGTGTGGAGTCATAATTTGGTTTTGTTTCAAAGCCTATGAATGGTCAGTGCCACGGCTCCATGACAAAGTGCAAAATTGAGGCTTTTGCTTGTAGTACTATTTTTCTACAAGGTTGAACTTGAACCAGGTCCTGCTACTGCAAACAACATGACAGGGAGGGGTGTTCCAGAAGAATTCTTCTACATCAGCTCCTTGAGCTGCATGAAAGATGTTGCACAGAGCCCATATTGCCATTTTGCTTCTTTGCATATCCAAATGGCCTAAAAGAAGTTCTGTGACCCCATGGTTACCCCTGTGCGTCAGCTAAGGGATATCAGCTGCCTCAGTAAAAGCTATGTAAAATTCTGGTCAACCAGAAAGAGAAATCCAAACTGGAACAGACATGAAGTAGAGTTATTAGGATGATCAAGGGACCAAAAAGCCCTCTGAAGGAAGACAAAATAATGGGTTTGTTTAGCTTAGCCAAATGTGGAGAGACATAAAGTATGTTATGCACATTAGCGTGCAATCGCCATGTAAATTAAACAACTGTGTGGAAAGCTGGGAACAGAATGACCATATGCAATTATTAAAGAAAGGTTCTAAACCTTAGAGGAAAGAGGTTTTCTTCTGAAACAACCTGACAGTAGTAGCAATGGGAACAAAAACAAAAAACCCTGCTGGATTTTAAGATGGAGTTTATGACCAAGTCATTAAAATGCTCTGATGCTAGAAGACTGCTTTTGGCAATCTTAATTTAATCCTCTACCTCATGTTCCATTGACCCAAAGGAAAAGGCATTTCGCAGAGTTTGGAAGAGGCCACAGTGCGAACAGCTGCTCTTACTGCAGTCAGAAAGCTTACCTGGCATCATCACTGCTATGGAGAAGAAAAGTATTGGTGGCACTGGGGGACTGCTCAGCCACCAGGTCAGGCAAGCTGAGCACATATGCTCAGATAATCAGTAATAATGGACACAGCTAAAGCACCTCTCCCCCTCCCTCAATCAGAGTAAGTCTCTGCCTGGCAGTTTATAATCTTCATGGCATTTTTGAGAAGCAACAAGCAATTCCAGTTACTTAACATTTCATCAAATGAAGAGAGACTTTTTTTTAAGAGATATACTTTTAAAGTGCTGGCTTTGTATAATTGTCCATACATCAGAGGTAGCAACTTGTTAGCACAGCCAATGGCAGACTAATCATTTTCCGGTAACAAGGAAAAGCAAAAGCCCTTCAAACAGACTTTTCATGAGAAGACTTAATACAGCAATCAATAAAGACAGAGGAAAATGTAGCAAATCAGACAACAACTTTTAAGTGTAAGCATGTGCAAACTGGAAGTCTTTTGCTTTGCTCTAAAAATCGCCGAGCAAATGTACATTTCTACTGGTTAGCAGGGATGAGTCTTACGGGATAATCAGGCTTATATGAGATCCAAGTTCCAAGTAAAGTAGGCGATAGTGATTTCTGGTTGTTGCAAAGCAGAAGGGTACAAGGGAAAGATTCCTTTTGTAGAAAACATGAATCTTAGTATCTCTTCATAATCTTTCATTACTAGTCACCCCGAGCATTAGGTAATTAGACAAGGTGGAACCAGTCTCACCCAATATGGATCAATCACATGAATTATTAAATAAAAGCGTATATAATTAATACACTTTTAAAATGATGGACAATTTTTCAAAATGCATTTCCTGAAGCATCCTGGACATTCAAAAGTGTATTTTTCTATGCTTTTGTTTCTGTTGTGTTCTGAATACAGATGTTACAGATTTTTCAGTCCCCTGGAGGCAATTCCAGCTTCTAAATCAACATTTGCCTAGATTTCCCAGTCTTTACTTATTGTCCCCTTATTGTTCTCTGTTTTATACTGATAATTCTGTTTTGAAACTTATCTTTGTCTCCATTTAATGTGCCTACACTGCAGGGAGTACTTATCATATTTATCATACAACTGGAATCAAAGATTATAAGGATAAATGCCTATAAGGGACATGCTAGAATGTAAATGTTGACTGTCCTGTTATTTCATGCCAAGCTTAGGAGCATTGTGTGCTGCCTAGCTTAGGTCCCTTAATGATCACTGTTCTAACAATGTGAAACTGCCTCCTAAATAGGCATAAAATGTTCCCACTTGGAGGCCTCTCTTTACAATCATTCAAATCAGTGCCAAAGTCTAATAGATTCAGTGGAATACAAATACATCCCTGAAATTTTTGTGAAGATTGAAACTGAAAATAAAAAATATCCAGTGGATGCAAATATGTGTGAATTAAAAGAGAAGAAAAAATTTCAGTTCTCAGGAAGATAACAGAAGCCTAGATTCAATCTTGCATAAGGGGCTAGGAAGGACTGCAGAGCTTTAGACTTTGCCCTACAGCTGGGAGATATAAGCCATCCTTTGACTAAGTCTGATGACTCTGACTAGTTCATGTGGAATAACTTTTAATTAAGATTTTTTATCCTCATCGTAATGGGACCGCTTACCCTACTACGTGCTTTTACTGAAATATGAAAACAAACATTTCTTTTGAAAAATAATGTAATCTTTTGCAAAATTATTTTTTCTGAATAGAAAAAGAGATTAATTCAATGTTTCTAAAAGCATATTTAGACATTGATATAATCAAAGCAAGCTATTCAGAGTAAGAGTGGGAACTGAGACTGAAGGGTGGCCCATGACATACTGTTCAAAACATGAAACACAAAACATTTTCAAGTTTCAGTTTTCCTCACAATGCAACATAATTAAGTCCTGCAAGACTTTCCAGGCTGTAGTCTACTGGGTGTTGCCATCTGCTATTTGCTGAAGTATTTCAATAGAAGTACTTCAGGAAAGCTTTTTCAGTAAGTATTTCATTAAACTGTAACATGAGAGCACCTGGACATATTCCCATCAGCAAAACTTTTTTAGTTTATTAAAAAATATAACGGGTTGTACAGATAACAAATTTCAGTGATGCCTTTAATTTTGGACTTTGCTGTTATGGACTCTCATGCTTCCGTGGTCCTTCACTGAAAAGAATGTAAAGTCTAGTTTTTGACTGAGAGATGCAGCAGACCTGACATTCATAAGTAAGACCACCAGATAAACATTGGGAACATTGCTGATGGCTTTTGTTAAAAAATACAAAACAAACCAAAATTAAATTATAAAAATACATTACCAACCATTCTGTTTTTTTTAAAAAATAGATTTCTTGCCTTTGTCTCAGATTTAAAAAAAAATGTTAGAGTGAAGATTTGTTCTTCTAAAAGTGAAAAAAAATCTACCTGAAGTTTACAGGAAGCACATGTGTACCTAAAGGAACACATGAAAAAGAAACATTTTGCCGCTGAAAAATGACAGTAATTTCTTCTACATGTGCATAGGCTCTGCATGTTTCATTTGTTGTCCTGCACTGCCAGTGCATGCATTTACACTTGCTCAAGAAGGATGTTAGACCATAACCTTGCACAGGAGAGAATTTCCACAGACAGTAGAGACTTGGCAATATCAGGAAAATGTCATCTTAGCCTTTCTCACGTTGTGTACAGCATTTCCATCTCCCTTTGGGTTCCAAACTGTGCCAATCCTTTGGGCATTGTCCCTTGCTCCAGCAATCATCAACTCCTTCCTATTTCTGCTAATACCACCACTTCTGCTGGCAGATCGTCACAGTTCGCAGAAATCCAGCAGATTTCCAGACGTCTAGGAAATCCAGGCAAATGGCCAGGACACATATTCTTGCCAATGCTGGCAGCTGTACATACCCTTTCCCTGGATTCCCCAGGCTCCCAAGGACTGGAGTCCTAAAGATTTTGCTGCTATGAGAAAGCCATTCCTTCCTTTTAGGCACAAGACCACATCTTCTCTTATTTTTATGGACTTTTTTACTTTTTCTATGTTCCTCTCTCTCTTCCTGCTGCCACCTCCCCAGGCACATTGGGAATTAATAATGTGAACTGGAGGTGTTCCCACCTTCAGTTTTCATTCTCCTTGCAGTCTGAGCATAACTGATCAGGGAGCAGAAATGTTGATGCAGCCTGTGCTCCCTTGGAAAGGGAGAAAGTAGCCAGGTGTTTCAGTCCATGTTATCTGCTAAGTGGCACTAGAGCTACTCAGCAGCCAAAATTTGATGGAACAGCTAGCCGTGAGGGGAAAAACAAATCAACCAAACACGTGTCATGTGTACACACGCCCACCCAAAAGAAAGAAGAAAAAGAAAGAAAAGGCTTCCCTAATGGCAAACTAGAGACACTCAGTCCTCCAAGCGTACACATTTCTCTAGCTATTCAGAATTACAAAGCAACTCTAGGAAAACAACAGATAATTTCTTCTTCTTTCAACAAAAATGACCGTCTTTTTTTTTTTTTCCCTACCTTATTCTCTTTGTTAACCTGCAACTGTATCTTTGCAGTCTGTTCCATTCTTCTTTTCTATTCCTTCATTTTATGTCCTGACAATCCCAGGTGTCCAGAGAGATGTCAGTGCTGTAATGCTCAGAATTCAGCCCCTAAGCTTTAGGCACTCAATGCTGCAGTGGAGCATACAGGGTCCATATATGAGCTGTGTATCTCAGAAAAGGGTTAAAAAAGACCTGTATCTTGGATGCAGAGGGGCCTAAATTAACATGTCACAATGCTGATAACATTGGCATGGCTTAAATCCTACCCATCTCTAAAGCTTAGATAGTGAAAGTCATTTCCCTTCCCCTCAACATTTTCCATCCCAAAGCCTCTAGAAAAGAAAGCTCTGCTCCACATGACCCTTTTTTTTCAAAACATGAGCAGATCTTGCTTCTGACTTTCAAAAGGACAGAAAAGATGTCCCTGGTGCCTGATACACTATTTTAAATAACTGGTCTGAGTTTAGAGCAGTCCTTCAGGAAAAATCTCATTTCTGCTTTCTTTTAGGTCTGAAGGTATTTCAGTCTTCAGCATTTCCATGTAAATACTTGTAAGTGTGCTTGGGGTTTTCTCAGTCACCACTGCTGAAGGTGGTTACTCCTGCTGGTGCAAGTAAGGGAAACATGAGGGAGAGGAGAATAGAAGATGGATATATACATATATATGTATTTATATAGGGGACAAAGGATATTGTTTCAGGTACAGAACAGCTTTTCTGCAGCCCTGCTGCCAAGGCAAAATATCCATTGGAGCACAACTAGTTCCTGGTGGTTAGGACAATTACTTTGGGGTAGATAAACCTGTAGTCTAGTCTCAATTCAATGATTCAATGGTGATGTCTGCATTTCATGTGAATTAGATAAAATGTGAGATTAAACATCATGGACATCAGAGGCAGAGGAGAATACACGTTACAAAATTCTTATGTGTTGTGGGATAAAGGTGACATTTATTTCTCTGCATGGGTGGTTTTGAGCAAACCAAATATATATCTTCAGGTAAACAGCAAAAAATGGGTTTCTGTGGAATTTAGATTCTTCAGGGAGCTGTGCAGAATTTTTGAGAATCACCTTTTCAAATTAGATACCTAATGCAGAAGTTAGGTAGAGCCTAAATTTGTCTCCACGCATGGATCACACCTTTTCTCATCCTTTCTCTTTGGCACAGTTTTTTTTGTTTTCCTTTCTCCCGTGGCTATTTTTCTACAGGAGCTGGTTTAGAAGAAGAAACCAGGTAGTGGCTCCACTCCCACCAGAAACTGCCAAGAACAGCTGCTGTGAAAACCACTGACTAGGGCTGTTCTATCCTTATTTTTGATGCTTATGAAAGATCCTTATTATCCATAGATATCCTGGTTTCCTGTCAAGAAACCATGAAACAAGGATTATTCAGCATAACATGAGCATTCCTGTATGACAGGAATCTCTGTTCTAAACCTAGATCTCTTACAACATGTGTGAGAAACCGTAATTTTCTCACTAAGCCAATCTTCCATTAAAAAAATACCTTAAACCATTCTATAGTAATAAATCACATTCCTGAAAAAAAATAGGCTATCTGAAATGAAGCTGGATGAAAATAAATCTATTAATATATAGTGTGTGCAGGGACATGCAAGAAATAAATATTATATCGCTTCATTTGTGATAGCAAACAAAACTAAGGTTAAATCAAACTGTCAAGAATTAAAATTAACCCTCCTAAAGGAAGGTTGTACGCATCCCTTATACTGTCAATATCTAAGCAGGATTTCACCTCTTTTGCATAAGAAGAAAAAGAGAGGAACAAAACCACCGAACAACTGATTTAACGATTGCTTTTATGTAAATATATCAGCATGTGCAGTCATGCACAAGAACATACGCACACAGAGTGATAACAGCATCTATGCCTGTCACATAGACAAAGATGATGTCATTATTATCTATCTGCACTTAAAATGCATTTTCCATTAATACATAGAAGCTTCCCCAAGACTGGCAGTTACAGTACAGCCCTTCCAACAGCGCTCTAATTGTTTCTAAAGGCTTAGAAGAAGCCAAGCCTTGCAGGGAATTGTGTTCACAACTTCTGATTTCTGAAAATACTTCCTATACTTAAAGCTATCTTGTGAATTTAGAAGAGGTAAAGATGTGTTTGGTTAAAGTAGAATTATTTACACTCTTGTGTAAGTTTTATTTCTGAGTATCACCTTGTATAGATCTGATAAGATTCTCTTTTCTGATCTTCGGTGGTGTTAGGGAGTTTAATGAGGTTTCAAGAAAAGATTGTCTAAATCCCAATGAATTTGACAGTAGCAAGCTGTGACATCCTACTGCTTCTTGATATTAATCACTTTGCCTTTCTATATTTCAAACTAACAATTGTAGCTGGCAAAAAAAAAAAAAAAAATTGTAAACCAAAGTCAGGAGAGTTATTGTAAACATAAATATTATACCATATTATGTCAATCTGCGTGGCAAAAAGGAATACAGTAACTATCACAAAGTCAGGAGCAGGGTTCATTAAGTACTGCAAAATGTTATCTGTGCATATTAATTGATTTTTAAAATTAATCCACATAGTTTCATATCCTTTTCAAGGATGCTTCCCATTAATATTCTAACAATGAAGTTTGTTGCAGGTTAGAAACTCTTTGCAGATCTATGTATGTTTCCTATTCAAGGTCTGAATAAATAAATTGTACTGGGTGAAATATTCATGGGAAGACTTTCAGGATTTGATTATAAAAATCAGAGTTTGTAATTCTCAACACTCATAGAGGAAATCTAGATCTCAGTCTTTTATTGTTATGCCAATCACTCTATACCATTCAACCTATATATATGTAGTGAACAGACAGTGCTGAATTGCAAAAGCATATCATCCAGGAAAGTCACTAACGATGCATCCACCTGCAGATTTTTCTTCCCGGCTGAGGAACTGCAGCCATCACACAGGCTCTGAATGAACCCCTGTGACAGTACCCAAAAGCCTACCCACCTGGACAAAGGAGACCTCACTGCATGTCCCCAGCTGGAACTGACTAACTGAATCCATTAGGAGCCAGATAACAAGGTAACACATAATTCAGAAAGCAATAAATAGTCCCCCTTCAGGAGGAACATGATGCTTAGGCATCCAACACCACGTGGAAGCTTAGTCTGAGGAGAGGAATTGCCACATGGAGGAGCTGAGCTGTCAGCCATGGTCACTGTGAGCCTCCCATTCCCAGGGGTCATCTGTATTGGCTGGTGTAAACTGCATGAGCGGGGCTGCGCTGGGATTTGTGTGAGGTCTGTGTTTGCAGGGCAGGCATCACTGTCCACCTGCTGTGTTTGTCCTGCCAAGCAAATCAACTTTAGGTTGTGTGTCAGTGACTGCTGTGATTCTGCTTAAGCCACCCTGCCAATCTCTCCATGATGTCCAGAAAAGTATTTCATGGCTGAAGACCAGGTAAAACACAGATGAGATCTGCAACTTCTGGAGTCAATGACTCAGTCCACAAAATACTTGGGAGAGCTTTTTTGCCCCGAGTCAACAGAGACCCAGAGCCAAGACACTGGAAGAAAATCCCAGTCTATTGCTCATAGGAGACGGAAACGAAGTCTAAGGACTCACGGGGGGCCTACTCACGGGTAGGAAGGCTCTGCAGAGGGA
>NW_009218050.1:415-631 GCF_000690835.1 Fulmarus glacialis | reverse complement strand
CCTGCTGACCCCCAGCCCGTCTCTCCGGCAGGCTTCACCGTGTGGTCCAGCGCCAAATGCACCCAGCAGTATCCCTACATCTGCAAGTTCTCCCCCTCACACTGAAGACAGCCCCCGGGCCTGCAGGGTACCCCATGGAGGACCCCACACTGGCGATGCTCCTTCCTTGCCACCTCTGCTCCTCTCTCCCCAACTCCTAAAAATATATCTGTAAAA
>NW_009218050.1:0-219 GCF_000690835.1 Fulmarus glacialis | reverse complement strand
CCCCAGCACTTTTCTGCTAAACAAGAGGGGTGGGGGGACAGGATCTCCTTGGGGTGCAGGTGGGGGGGACAGGAGTGTCCCCAGGGTGCAGGCATGGAGGAGAGCTGGGGCACAGATGTGGGTGGGGATGGGAGCTGTCATGGGTGTGCAGGCGTGGGGATGGGTGCCCCTCCCAGGTGCAAATGGCTCCACAGGGGTCCGGGGGCTGCGATGCTGCCC
>NW_009218049.1:0-14504 GCF_000690835.1 Fulmarus glacialis | reverse complement strand
ACTCTACCCCAGCCAAAACCAGGACAAACCTGCAGCGCACTGGGAAACTGGGGGCACAGAGGTCAGGGGACAAGAGAAGAGGGTGAGGGAGGCAGAGGACCTCTGGGTGCTGAACCCATGAACTAGTCAAATCTGTTAATGCTGTATTGGTTTACCCAAGCTATAAACTACAGCCAGCTTGGGTCCGGCAAGATTTCTTAGTTAAAGCGTAGCACCACTTGTGCTAGGGTTAGCCATGCTGTTTCCAGTCCAGTGTGCGAGCACAAAAGCCCACATCAACTCTCTGCACCATGTTCCTCAGCACTCCAAGATTTAGATGGCCTCTTAGCTTGAATGTGGGGCCAAACCCGATCAAGGTTTCAGGCTGCGCTGGATCAGCACTGGATGCCTTGTGCCAACCCAACCCACAATTATCTTAATTAAAATTGGCTTCTGGTCTTACAGGTCCTGATGAATGTCAGCTGTCTCAGCAGTTAAGAACCTGCTTCCAAAATTGCCCTAAAATAACAAATGTCAACTCTTCCATTTGTCCGAGTACTGGGACATCACCACATTGCATCAGGCCTGCTTCCCAATTGGACAAAGGAAAAACAGCTCTTTAAGCTGATCATTCCTGTCTAGTTTTTGAACTATAATACAAAAGACAAAGGAGGATGAAACCTCCTACTCTTGGCAGATTTAATTCTTAGTCCTGCCCCTCCACCACCCACCTGCCCCATGCACAGTCCTAGGGTGACCAAAACCCACATTTTTTTTGTGATCAATCTCGCTTCCAAAATGTCACCTAGTTCTAGCTGTGCTGAATTTGGGTAAACGTTATCTTTTTCCACTGTTGCCTACAGACCGCATGCAGGCAGCTGCATGCTACAAAAGTGTGATTTTAAAGTAATTCTTTGAGATTTCCAACAATTTTCAAGAGGTTAGGAGGAGGTATTACTGATGCTTCTTGACATTACTGTATGCTACATATGTTATGAAATGTACACAGGCACCAATTTTGAATTACAGTGTTGTCTTCCGCATTTTACTCTGTATGCATCCCCGCTTCTTAAGACCTCATGACAAATGCACTTGAATCTAGGAGGTAGCTCTATCTTTAACTCCAGTATTTTAATTTTAAATCTGCCTGCTAAAACAGAAACAGCCTTCAAAGATTTAGCCAAATTCTGGCTTCTTAAAATTCAATAATAAGATCACACAAAACCACACCAATAAGGTCACACTGGTTTTGACCAACCAGTCATCTCACTTTAATTTAAAACTTATTGCCCAATACGGCTTTAACGAAAAAGAAATAATTTCAGAAAATGGATTGTCCTGTTAAGATAATATAGAACAAATAGCTGATTTATTAGCAATCTCTCCCATAACTCATTATTTAGTGAATCAACAGCTGTTCACTACAGAGGGATAGATGGCATGTCTTAGTCAATCATTTAGCTTAGTATTCAATTTTGAAAAGTGACTGATAACAACTGTTTGAGGGGAAAAAATACACAAGCCTGTAGAAGGCAAAGGTAGGATAATCTGATCACTAGAATGATTTTATCATGAACTTCACCGAGCAGTATTAGCTATGGCCAGAGAAACATAAACTTGCTTTTCTTGCATCTTTAGATATGACTGAGCAGTCCTGCGATTTACCTAAATGTTGCCCCATCTTTCCCTGGATGGAGCCTGTTCCCTGGTTTCATCAGCACACAGTGCAGATGAGTTCCACGAACCAATTACGCCTTATGTGAAAAGGTGTTTCCCTGTGCTAGGTTCGTGTTTTCCACCTTCCAGTTAAGTTCTTCAGCTATACAATAAAAAGCATAGAAATGCTGGCTCAGCCTTTCATAATTTACATACTTCTAACACTTTCCTTCTGAATCATCTGCTTTCTAAAATGGATGTTCTTGGTTTTTTCCCCAAAAAATGCTCTTCAAAAAAATTTTCTTCAATCTTTATTTCACCATTCTCTCAATCTTCTTAGCCTGCATTAGTTTTTCTCAGAGGGTAACAGTAACTTTGAAATAAATCATTCCAGAGAAGAACTTACCACCAGAAACATAGTGTTCTGTCATGCTCCATTCTGTTCTCGATAATCCCATTCATTTGTTTGACCACATAAAGAGCATTCCCTTATGCACAGTGACACACAAGACTCTGTCCTGAGCTGACACGTACAAAATCTCAGGTATTTACAAGAAAAGCTGCATTTGTCTCAGTACTTTATGTTTATCAAAGTCTGCCACTCCATCTGATCTCCTCACCCTGTCAGGTCTAGCTGTAGTTCCTGGTAGCACCCCCTCTGCCTCACCAACCTGAGGAACTCTATCAAAGAATTTAGTAAATATCACTGTGTCAGCAGTCATTCTTCTTCTCAGTTCAGGAATGCATTACCTAAGGCCAATCCTAATACAAACCACCAGTGTTCACCTTTTCAGTTACACCATTTCTCCTTATTTTTTGGTCCCTCAGACAGTTTTACATCTACCACAACATTACGCTTCTTATTCCAAAGGCTTCAAAAAAGAAAATAATAATAAAAACCCCAAATATATTTAATTCAATCAGTTCTTTATTCATTGCCTTTCCAAGAATCTCAGACAATGGTAACGGAATAGCAGAAAAACTTTCCTCTGCAGAAATCGGTCTTGCATACTACTATGTAAGTTGTTTGGTTTTTTTTTTTAATTCTACTTTTAACTATGAAGTATATTCCTTGGTCACATGAGCAGCCTTTTAAGCAAGCACACTAAAAGATGCTTCCTTGAAATCCTTTCACAGAGTAGGCTCTTTTTAAAGAGGCGAGTTTGCGGGTTCATGCCCCTGACGCGGTTGCTTCATTCCTAAAGCCCTTCAGAACGCCTGACTTCATTCCAGTCAGGGTGGGTGACTCACATCGGTTGGCTTCAGCAACTCTTTTGACATGCCAAAAATCCATTAGCTTCATCAGCAGAAGAAAGCTGACTGGTTACCTTCCCACTATTCTTTGGGCTGAACACTAAGGCAAAGAAACTTTCATGTTTTAACATTTTCATCTTTCTTAATTTTTAAATCCCAGATGACCCAGCACGCACATTCCTCCTTGGGCTTCCCATTTCCAATACATTCCAATAGTTGTGTTTACATAGCTTTAGATATTCACCTTAAAAAAAAAAAATATTTAGGATGCTACGATTTTGTTTGTGGCCATTTATGTTCCTTGGGTTTGGGGGTTTGGTTTGGGTGTTAAGTTTTATTTTCAAAAGTCTTTAACAGGCTTTAGCTTAACTAAACCCTTAAACCTCACAGATATCACAGATATGCATGATGTGCTTCGAAACTTACTCAACTTGGCCAGAAGCATGCGTATATGAAGTCAACATGTAATACAGATCTCTGAAGTCTGCAGATGCATTAATCTAAATATATACTAGGTTACCATGTCAAACACCTTTCACGTACAGCCCAGCTGATGGATGTTCATCCCATGTCCTGTACATCAGTTCACATCCATCCATCTGGTGCTAATGAATCGCTGTTGTTGTTAAGACACGTGAACATGAACCCTACAGAACCTGCGTGAGAGAGACTCCATTTCACATTAACTTGCTGGCGTAGTAAAAACCAGAGAAATCGGGGCTGAGCAAACAGTCCTTCTTGGCTGGAAATTTCTAAAAGGTTCACAAGTTTGAAATGCCGAAAGATGCATTAAGCATTTGTTTGGATTCTCAACTTCTTTAGAATAACCTAGTAACAAATTACCAAAACCACCTTAAAAACCTACTTGAGAACAAATTTTCCATCCCATCCACGGTTATGCTTCCAATCTCCTTTAGAATCCGCTTCCTGCTTTGATCTGTCAAAGGTGGAAGCAGTAAACACATCGAGCAGATTAAGTCCCACTTGCTTTCCTGGACTTCAGAAGAAATAGGCGCTCTTCCAATACACTAACTGAAGCCAATCCGTACCCTCATTTTTCCATAGCTGACACCCTAGACAGTGAAAGTCAAATTAAGCGACAACTGTAAAAAAAAATTATGTCTAATTTGGGGAGAACATAGTGGCAATAGAGGTGAGTATGAAAGTGAGTATCATTTCCAGCGAAAATGGACTGCAAGAGCAGCCTTCGGTTCCTTCAAGGCACTTTGTACTGACATCCTACCAAGCCCTACAAAGTACCAGCCCTTCCAAAGTGCTCAGATAGTAGCCTCATCTCGTCATCTCGCCAAGTACTGACATCTGAAACAACCTCCGTGGTTTACTGAGTGTAAAAAAACGAAGCATCAGATCACTGTGGAGTCTGCGCTTGCAACGATCATCTGTGTACTACAGTTTTATCAATGAGTTTATGCATGTCTACACATCTGGGAAAAATAACATATATACATTTACTTAGCACACAAATATCACAAGTATCTCTGCAAATATTTATACCAGATGCCTGCAGGCTATAAACATGAGACTTCCTTATTTTCCATACGCAAGGCCAGAGTCAAAGTTAATTTTCACCTTTAATAAGCTCATGATTCTTTGTTATTTAATACTCTGTAAAAAGGTATTACAGATGGATAGATTATTGCAGTGACTTCTAAAGAACATGGACAGCCATGAGGCTGAAACTACAATATCATATACATTATGTAGTCATTGATACTATCTACCACAGCATGAAGAAAAATACTTCTAAAATAAACATTATTTAACTGAAAACATAGAAATGGAGCTTTCTTTCTTACAGTATGGTTACATATCTATATTCCAAGAATAACATTTTAAAAAATGCTAGATCTTGAAAGGTCATAGATAAAAAGAGTCATGATGAAGATGAACCAGTTTTGCCCAGAAATACTATAATGAGCACACTGCAGTTTTTCAGCAAATCCTAGTTTTGCCAAGCTTTAAGAGGCAAAAGCCTGAAATGTAAAAGCTTCCAAATTGTCTAGCTAGTCCACTCGTCCTCCGCTGGAAGGCCCAGTGACCCACACTGCTCTAAGACAGCGTGTCACCACAACTGTTCTTTGCTGACATGAATGCCATTGGGAAGACACAATTCAGGTCCTTACGATGCCAGGCCTAACAAAAAGCCTCCAACAAATCCACTGGACACCACGATGTTCTGCTTGATAAATTCTGTTGACTGAGAAGAAAAATAATATTTGTAAAGAACTGAGTCAGTTGTGTCTGATTGTAACATTTCATACTCATCACAATTGCCTGGAAACAAGAATACTAAAATTATGGAGGAGGGGAAGCAACGTGTTTAAAAACATACAAAGCTACGTGGCAACTGCTGGCACCAATGGAGTGGAAACTGACTCTCAACTGTCTTTAACAATATATTTAAAATACAGTTAGCATTTCAGAAGTCAAAATACAGGAGAATTGTCATAGCAATTTCATGCCAATACCACTCTTGTTTTGATTAAAACAAGGCAGATGTTTTACAAACTCCCTTGGCAAAAAAGCATGAGCACTACCATCACTTCAATTTTAATCACATGAAAAAAGTTTTTTAAAAAAAAATGCTGTTTTTTGGAAGACTAGATCATTGAAAAAGAAATACACTTCACTCCATTATGAGCCAGATTCCTAACAACTCAATGCTACAAAAACCACTTATGTATGGCAACATTTGTATACAGTATTTCATTAAGTAATAGCACAGAGTATTACATGTTATATCAAACATTGCCATTTCATAAATCCTCCACTTCAAACACTTCAGATTGGCTACCAGTGCACAATTAGAAGAAAGTAACATAATCTGGGGGGAGGTGGGGGGGAAGAAAAGAAGAAGGGAAAAAAAAGAAACAACCAAAAACCCCATCCTGTCCCACCCATTTCTGCAAGGCAATAGAAAAGGACAGGTTAAGCTACCTGGGGTATAAAAGAAGCTAGAAAACCATCTCTCTTGAAACTTCCACTTCACATTCACATTAAAATTTAAGGTAATTTTTATCAACCTTTGTGCAACTCCATACAGGTTAAATCTGAGACACCAAAACTCTTAATTACAGAGCGCTAGTGTGGCTGCTGTTAGATTGTCTGCAACATATTCCAAGTCAGGATTCACAGTTACTGAGAAAGAAACTTAGATCGTCTGTATGAAATTTGAAAATACGTGAAAACAGACTAACCAGACTTTTTTTTAAAAAAGATAAAACGATTAAATAGAAGTCTTCAATGACAGAATGAAATAGCCTCAGTGACACTGATCAGTATCACAGGCTCCCTCTTTTCAACATAGTATGTAACTGACAGATTCTGAAGACAGATATACTTCAAACTGTATAAAAATGAGGTAAAAACCACAACTCCAGTTATGAAGTGGTTATAGCTTTTCTTCAGAAAGAAAGGTCAGTCTTTTCCAACCAAGGAATTTTGTTATCAGCAGACTAAGACGATTTGGTTTTTGTCTTTGTAGCTACCATGTTTTAACCACAACACCCTCAACTTTTTACTGTGTCATGACCTTACTACTTTCTTGCTAGCCAAGAATCTTCACAGACTAAATGGCAAAGCCAACGGCAGTCTCTAAGCTGTATCAGCTGTAGAAATGCATTAACTTTGAAGTTCGTGTGTCATCTTTAAAAGTGAACAAAATAGAACGCTAAATGAATAAAAGACTAGAATCTGATGACTTTTAATAAAATACACAGCCAGATCATTTCTGACGCCTTCCAGTTTTGCACATGCATTTTCAACTAATCATCACCTGCAGTGGAAGGTAAGAAAAACTGGCTGGTAGAAGACAGTTTATCACCTTAGACTTACCTCTTCAATTAGAGTATTGATTTCAGGTGCTGCCTTATTTGCACGCTTTTTAAACTGTTTTTTTGCTTTGTTTACATCTTTTTCAACTCTCTTCCAGTCAACTTGTACATATCCACTATGACTAGCAATCTAGGAAAATAAAGTGCATTTAGTACAGTTGTAGTTAACATTTTATGAGTCAAAATACAGTATCTTAGTGCCTACACTTTTTTTTTTTTTCTTTTTTAATTACAGATATCGGAAAAGACAAAGTACCAAATAAGCAGGTACTCTGCTTCAAACACTAGTACTTTCCACAATAACAACAATTCAAATTAGAACAAGCAATGACAAAGTTCAGTAGACTACTGTTAGTTTTACCACTTCTCTATTGTTTAGTTGTAAAAGCTTTAAATAACAATATTTTTCCTTCAGCATTTACCATAACTTTACTTGTAAGAAAAGGCAAGAGTAAAGCACGTTTATAGGACAACAATGAAAAAACTGTTTCATTTCAGCATCTTTCAGAATTGTCGAATTCTGATTTGTGGCAGGATATTTGGTACTAATCAGAATCATCCCTAGAAATACTGAAAATTATTATTTTATCCTACATCATTTAAACTGTCAAAGAAAAAAGTATTTAATACAAGAGAATTCTCATACTTTCTACAAAATCAGTAAGTAGAAAAATAACATGGCCTGTGTACAGCAGAAGTTCTGTAACATCAGCAAAATGGATAAGTTTTGGGGGATTGTTCACACTAATTTACTTTCAAACTCCCAAAATGCTTAAACAACATCCGTGAGATTTTTAGCACATTTAACCATCAGCCCAACCCTTTGCCTTATTTCTCTTACTAAGAATTTATCCTGGAAAAAGTAAGGTGTTCTGTTAACCAACACTGACAGTCCCACCAATTTCCTTAAGACAATTCACAAAAGAAATACATATTTAAATGTTTTTAAGGTCATAGCTTAAAAAAAAAAATATCAGGCAATTACTGCATGCTCTAGAGAACACTTAAAACAAACAACTCATTAGTTGGAAAAAAAGACAGGAAAAATCAAAACTAAGGATTACTGCTTTTTTTAATGGCTAAAACAAATAGATACAGACCACTAAATTTAAAGGTAAATGACTGTTCTACAAAAAACAGTTTATGAAGAATAAAATTTCTCAGATCTTTCTTAAGGTCATGTTTGGCAAGTTCATGTAACTTATGTAAGAGCGTTCTATGCAAATGGTACAATTGGTAAATAAAATTCACAGATAATGAAGTGTTGTGGAACAGATATTGAAATATACAATTTAGTCAGTATGGCAGAAAAAGAAATGTTTGACATCGCTTGCAGGCACTGAATTTTATTTTTCACATAGTTCCTTCTACCAAATACTGAAATTAGACTATCTAACCTGTTTTAAAACAGACATAATAATTAAGCAACATATTTCACCACAAATAAGAATTTCATGATCCTCAAAAAAACCCCAAACAAACCCTAAAATGAAGCAAGTGTCAGACAGATTTTGTCTAAATTAAAGTTCCTAAATGAAGCTCCTAAAAGACCACCTATGTAAGAAAGTAGACTTCAGTTTCCGTTTTTGAACAAGATCTAAAAGACAATTAACTGGACAAATGCAAAATTTTATTGTTATTAAGTATTATACTCTCCTTTACTTCATACCTCAGAATATAACAAATTCATTGACCTTGCCTGTCTATTGTAAAACCACTTATCCACACAGGCACTAGTGTTAGGCAGGAATAGCTAATTAAGGACTGTCTATACAGTATGAAAATATGAGCAAGTCACTGGATGACATACCAGGAAAAAAAATGTTGTGCGCTCAGGTAATTTTTATATTATACATTTAACATTACCACAAGAATTTCAAAAAGGCCCAAGTGTTGAATTGGTGCCTTTTAATTCATAAAACTGAAAACTAAATATGGACTGATCTACCTAGTCCAACATAATGTAAGAAATGCTAATATATTTGCTTGCTTGAAAGTTGTAAAAAAAACCCAAAACAAAACAAATGGGACTTTAAAAGAAACATTTCATTAAGACTAGTTTAATTAGCTCAGTTATCCATAGAATACAAGGATGAGGCAGAAGTTTTTAATTAAGTTCTGTTTAGCTCTCCAGTAGATACAACTTATATTTGTATCAAAACTCCAGTTTAGATAACAAAAATTAGACTACTTTTCTCCCTGAACTTAGTAGCAGAAATCTGTTCCGCGTTTGAGCTTTTGTACACGCCTATGAAATAAGCAAGAAAGGACAATGTTTTGAATATAAAATTTATAACTGAGAAGGAAAAAAAACCCAAAACTGCATTTCACTGCAGTAATAGTCAGAGCCTGTGTCTATCTACTTTGGCTGCAATCCTACTAATTTCATAACTTTGTATGTAAGCACAGAAATAATCCCACTGAACTCAAATGTTGGTGAGACAACTTCAATTTTTAGACCCTAATACTTCATAAAAAACCTATTAGCTTACAGTAAATTTACATAAACACAAATTCTTAAAGTTCATTAATATTTTTAAACCCAGCCCCTAAAATAACAGAGAAACTAAAATAATAATATTCCATTATCAGTTCCATACTTTTATATATATTAAAGAGTCATATAGGTCTATACATATAGAGAGATATATATACTTAAAAGAGCCATATAGGGGGTGTGTGTGTGTATCTATACATACAGAAATATATCTCTCTCTCTCATATATCACATTAGTAAAATTTATTTTTGTTTCAGATCTTCCAGAACTGTTGAAAAAATAATGGATTTTTTCCAAAAAGGAAATTGAAAAAATATATCCATTCAGGAATACTAAAAGTATGCGCATCTTCTCTACATTAATCAAAGAAAACAGAGATCTAAAGGAAAGACCTCATTTTGGGAGTGATACTGGAGAGGCACACAAGTACCTCGTTATTGTGAAACAATATTAAGGGTAATGAGCAAAAAACATTTACGAGCAAAAAATTGATACGGCAAGAAGGGATAAAAGAGTTTTAATTTCCTCAAAGACAAAATCTCTCATACTAAAAAAGCCCAGAAGGTACAGGCGAGCTCCCTGTGTTCAGTTGCTTGTGCAGCATACAGAAGCCATGTATACTTCTAGGCATTTTCTGGTATTTAGACAGGTAGCAACCCCCATCACACTCAACCAGTTTCCAGAACAGATCTGCCAAGTCTCTAACTTCAATATACACATAAGGAGGGACTGAGAAATGATACAACATTTTTTGTAAGAGTTTAACTGCAGAGGCTGTATCTTCAGCCACCATCTGCTGGCACAGCTCCGTTGTAACCAGTGAAACTACTCCACTTTACAAAGGCAGAGAAACGATGCCCCTCCATTTCACGTCAAAACCTGCCAGAAATATGGTATTTCTTTAAAAGGCTAGCTTCCAACTACCATTTGCTTTGGCTGTTCCACTGAATGTTCCCTCGAAGTCTGCAGATATCAACTGTGAAGTGGGGTATTCAATGCAAAACTGAATACAACTCTTTCTTATTAAGTCCCCACCCCGAGAAGCATGTTGTTCTCTCCTCACTTCACTGAGATGCCACAACATCCTCATGGCATGGTATCAACAAACCTCCATACAATATAAAGCCAAGGATATCTTAGAGTTTATTTTGCTTCTTGTGTTGTTTTCAAAGATTTACTTTTCTTCAGTTAGAAAATAATTTAATGAAGAATTGAATTGAATTCATCAATGGCATGCTAATGGAATGAGGCAAAATCTACTAGTGAAAGCAAAAATAACTGAAAAAAAATACAATTTTATGATTAAATAATAGTCAACACACAATGGAGAAACCTGCAATTTGTGTGTTGACTGCAGAGCAAAAAGCAATGGAACCATTATTAAAGATACAGGAGTTTAAAAACACAGAGAGAATGGGTGCTCATTAAGAACAACTGTTTTTAACTAATTCATTACAGCAGAACCACATGAGTTCATACTTCACTACTCTTCAGGATTTCACTAAACTCTGTGCTGTATAAACTAGAAGTTATACAAGGAAAATCCCTTACTTGCTCTGAGAAATGAATTCTACTTTCCTTAACACAGTGCATGGGTATTAGTCTTACACCAGCATATTTGAAGAGCTACATCTATTTCAATAAAAAGGATAGTCAACTGATCAAATTAAGCTGTTGACATATCTAGCACAAAGATGTGATAACAGATCTTAATTTTGAAAAACTATGCAAATTCCTTAATGTCATTTTTATTTTCTTCCTCAGACTACTTTTCATTTAATCTGTATTAAGACTGAAAAATTTCTAGATCACTTACAAAAATCTGAAAAAAATACTGAAAAGTACAAACTGACACTCCAAAAATGTATTGCTTTCGGTTTCCTTCTAGATTTCTTGAGATGAAGTCATCACACGCTGAAGAAAAAAAAAATGCATTTTTTTAGTTTCAGGACAGAAATGTTTCACTGAATGGGCTTTAGCCAAGAATCTTGCCTTCTGTAGTTCTTCTTGGTTTAGCAGGTAATTACAACGTCAATATTGCAATCAGGAGTTGAAATGAAATCTGCAACTTCAGAGAAATTTACAGATAAAAAGGAAGTTTCTAGTCACGTGCTGAAACACTCCCCTGCCCACTCAGGGGAAGCGCTGAACATGTATTCATAGGGAAATTAAAAATCATGATGTGTGATCTTTAAATTAAAAAATTAAAGACTACAGAAATGTCATTACACTATAGAATTTATGAATCAGCTTTAAAATGCAAAATGTTTTGAGTTAAACTGGAAGACCAAGGCATTTACTTCATTCCCTTCCAAGAGAATCTGATCTTAATTAAAGATATAGACAACTCAATCAAAATATGCAACTCATTTTTCCTCTTGGATAATACTCCTTTCCAGATACACTGTAAATGAGATCAGCTAAGAAATCAGACACTCAAACACATGGCAAATCTATTTTATGTACAGGAAAGCTCCCCAAACTTCACAGCTCAACAAGCAAAAATACCGCACAAGTAATGTTTTTTAAGCAATTTCTATTTTCCTTTGTCTATAGGTCTTAGTTTTAACATTTCAGCTTCCTGTAGTCAGAAGTACTAATGAAGGCACCTGCAGGCAACATTCTGCCTGCTACCCCTGGATGCCAGGCCTCTGTTCTGTAGGCTCTTCAGTCATATTTAGATAAGAATTGTCATTAAAAGAATTAAGACCAATGGCATACAATATGGGAACAGAGATTCTGATCTTTAAGTCAACTAGACGAGAAGCATGACAAGTACTTCAAGATCCACTGCGCATATATATATACACACACACACATATATATATAACGAAAAAGATTTAATTCTTCCCTCATGATCCAGAAATGTACATTATGGGCTAAAGAAGTCCAGAGTACTCCATCAAATTGATTCATTTGCTGGCATAGCACATTCTGCCAAAAATTTACATCTGGATGATTCTAAACCATTTCAGATTCAACACCCTTGTAAAATTCACCCCTATGTTTAGGTACAAGACCAATAACCAGTGATTTCCAGGAGATTTAAAAAGGTCATCAATGCACAATGGTGAAGTGGAATGAATGCTACTACTACAAAGCTTCATATCAAAACTATTTCTCTTTGACTTTTTACATTGTTGTTGATGCTTGCTTTTGAGTAATTCAAAATAAAATACACTTTATATTTGTTGAAAACAACTTACACCAAATAGTTCCAAGGGCATATATTCTCACGTAAGTGCTGCAGTTCAGTTATATGTTCAACAAGGAGTTTAAAAAAAAAAAAAAAAACCTCAAAACAAAACCCAAAATCAGTAGAGAACATGATCATGAAGGAAGTAAGAGTACTTCTCACAACTGTGACATTTTGATGCATTATAAGCAGCATCAGAGGTACTACCCAAGCCTTCCTGATCAATAGTTGTCTGCAACAGCCATTACAATCAAAGAAATAACTAAAAGTGGGATATGCTTTTCAGAAATCCTCCAGGGTGATGTTGGAAGAATTTAAAACAAAACAAAAACCTATCTTTAACATCCTGCCTCAAAAAAATGGTATATTATTTGCATGAACCTAAGTAGGCACCAGTCTATTTCCTCTAGAATGATCTGAGGAAAAATGACAAGCTCACACGTAGTAAGACATGAAAAATGCCAGTAAAAAAAAGAATAACTTTGCATCTTACAGAAGGATACGTGAAATTCTCCTTCACTTAAAGTTTCTTCATCTAATTTAAAAGCTTTTTGGAAATACGCCCTCCCCTAACCACAATACCTGATAAAAATGCAAATAGTCATGCCAGATAACATCATTAAAAATTTTTGGACTTGAAATCTAATTGAACAGAGGAATGCAATGAAGCTATCAGAAGTCAGCAAAGCTTCAGAGGTTCAACAGGTATAACTACTAAATACAGCACGGGGAGAAAAGAGAAAAACATGGCTTCACAATGGGACGAGGGCATGCCCTCCAACCAACTGCCAGAGAAGCCTACTTCTTCTAAAGCACTGATAAAATCCTCAAACCTATTTAAAATAAACACAGCTTAAATTCCTAACCATAGGTTGACAGGCAGTTCCTCTGATCTGGCAATATTGAATCACATACAGCATCTCAGTTTCTGCACAGAGGTTTCTTTTGGCTTACTACAAACTATTTTACAGGATAGAGTAGATTCTGATTTGCCACTGATTTTTAGAAATGTCTCTTTTGTACACAATATTCCAGCTGAAATGTAAGTTTTTGATTGATAAGACTAAAAAGAAGAAGTAGATAAGAAGCCTTCCTAATTAAATTTTACCCAACAGCTGTGTTTTTCCTATTATTTAGTAAACAACATTTGCCAACTTATAAAGCATGAAATGCTACATACTTGAAGCAGAAGAAAGCCACCACCTACTGCAGTTGCTGCAAGCTTTCCGACTTTCTGGAACAAAAATCCCGCACACCTTAGGAGAACAAAACAAAAAAAACCCAGTCCAATGAAGTTGTCTGCTAAACAATGCCACACTTCAAAATTCCTGACTACAACTATTACCATTTTTTCATTTAACAAAGCAAATGTATAATTTCACATTTTTAAATTTGAAAATCAGAATATTTAATACAAACAATGTTTAATTAGTAATATCTAACACAAGACAACATCAGTAATGGTTGCTAGTTCATGGCTGTCTGAGGGCCCCTTTAAAGCAAGCTTGAGATCTCCAGACCTTGCCTATACACAAAAGCTGCATGCTGCTGTTAAATGTAGCATGTTAATAAAGCACAATGTAATAATATAACAGTGCAATTGTAACTGTTCCCAAATGGAAGGTAAGTATGTTATACCATCATTTATATTAACTACACAACCTATAACTTAAATATCTAAGGTAAAAACGAGTTACATCCCTACCACAAGAGTTAGAATCAGCTGGGCCCCTCTACTGGGACATGACCTTAGTCTATTTTTAATGGATGAACAGCAACTAGAAAATGTGTATCTTGTTCGCAGCCTCCAAACACTCCCACATCAAATAGAGAACAGCACAGATACCAGTATCATAGAACAGTTTGGGCAGGAAGGGACCTCTGGAGATTGCCTGGTCCTGCCACATTCCCAAAACTGGGCCAGCTGCAAAGTCTGATCCAACCTCCAAGCTCAGTCAGGTTGCTCAGGGTCCTAACTCAGGCAAGCACTGAATGTTTTCAAGGCTGATGGTTCCATAACTTCTCTGGGCAACTCTGCTGGTGAATGACCCGCGCACCCCCCCCACC
>NW_009218048.1:0-3056 GCF_000690835.1 Fulmarus glacialis | reverse complement strand
CCCGGCCCCGCATCTCCCCGGGTCGCGGAGCATCCCGGTGCGGGCAGCCGGTGCCGGGCTGTCAGCCTCCTGCGCCGGGGTTTTTGTTCACCCGCCCTTATCGTGGGCAGCCTGGTTGTGTTTTGGAGCTTTCTAACGCTGCCCTTGCTGCACCCTGTTGTTTTCTTTTCCTTCTGGGGAGGGATTTTCTAGCAGGGCCTGAGGGCTGCTGCCCTGTAAAAGCCCTGGGAGTAAAGCTTCTCTGCTCAGGCTATAAAGTGATGGGTGCTGCCTCTTGTGCTCCAACTTGAAGGCTTAGCCCTGGAGGAGGTACCACCGCGCCTGGGAGAACGGGAGAGGCTGTTTTTCTAGCCAGAGCCTAATTTTATAAATGCTTCGTCTTAATTCTCGAAGCTCGCTCTTGCTTCACGCACAACTCCAGCGCCTGGGTCTGTGGCGAACGCCTGCAGACTTTCCTCCTATCTCAGCTTTTGTGGGGAGGGGGATGGGGCTAGAAATAATTCTGTTGTCGTACTTTCGTCTTGATGCCAGATCGTGTTGTCTCAGATGGGGTGCCCGAGCTGCCTCTTGTCACTTTTATCCTTTTCTGTGCCTTAATCAGCCTGGGGACCCTCTAAGGGAACTGTTGAGAATGCCGTATGGGCAGCGTGGTGTTTACTCTGCCAGGTCACCGAAGGTTTTTTGTTGATCTCTTCTTTATCCACTAGCTTTCTTGCTTTTCGGTGTCAGAACCTAGGATAATTCAAGCACCTGCTTAACTTTCGGTCTGAGATACTGCTTGACACCGCTGGGTTGTGGCTTCCAGTGCATCGCCTTGCGTGCATCAGACATGTCGAGCTGTGCCTGCGTGCAGGCTGACCTGGTGGGCACCTCGCCGCAATTCCCTTCCCATACCTTGGGGAAGTGACTGCCTTTCACTGGGTGCGATGTGCCAGAGTAGGAAAATGACTGTGTCTCCCGGTCCTGTCATTTTACCTTCTGTGAAGCTTTCTTGTAGCAAGCGCCTGTAATAAATAAGTTGATGGTACTTCTTGAGCCTCTTGGGTTTTGGCTTTGCGGTGTGGCTTCCTTAGACACGGTTGGTCAACCGCAAAAATCCCAAACAAACCAGATACTCTATTCCAAGTAATAAAAGTGAGAAATCAAAGGTTTGATGCAGTAGGAATGACATTTACCTTACAGTGATTAAAAGTAACAAGAAGTTCCATGGTTGACTGAGCTGAATTTTCAGATTAGAGTACAGTTTCTTCAGGGACTGGGTGTGAATTGCGCACTGATCTGAATATATCAGAAGGCAAAGAAACCCCTCTGCATGTAGCTTAGGTAATAGCTCAAGTTGGAGGAGAGAAATTTGCCTTGATAGATCAGAGACATGATCTTGTATAGCAAATCTTATTTCTGCGAGCGACTGCTGGTAAAGAGACCATGTCTTGGGTCTAAAAAACTCTCTTGCTTGCCTGGGATATTGGTTATGTGTGTACTCTTTAATATGTAGCATGTCTCTTGCAAGACTGTGTTTTTGTTGCTGCCCCTTCGTGGGCAAAAGACCCCAAAACGTCCCCTCCTGTTCCCCCGAACCCGCAGGCGTCAGGTAGGTCAGAAGATAAATGGGAGCTTTGCCTGTGGTGGGATGGCTTCATCACTGTCCTGAAATTAATCAGCACGTTGCCTCCAGAGAAGCTAAAACACTTGTCCTTCCCCAAGGTCTAGCTCATGAATTGCCGTGGATGCTCTGATATTTCAAATTTGTTGCATTTCTTCCCGTCTCCTGGTGTGGCAACTGAGTCTCGCTCGCAGTTAACTCTTTTCTGGATGAGTGCTTTAGAGGATTTCTGCTGGCTTGCTTTTCTAGCGTGGGAAGTAAGGCTGGAGCTTTCTATAGTGTTTTTTTCCCCCCTGCATCCTTTTCTAAGTTCATCGGTGGTTGGGAACCCGAGAGCTGCTGCTGCCTCGTAGTGGGCTCTGGGAGGTGAAAATCACGTTACACGTGGGAGGTCAGCCGAATGCCTTTGGAGTGACTTGGGGGCAGGGATTGCTTTAAACAGTGGCTTCTCTTTGCCAAAATCTTCGATAGCCCTTATCGTTAGCTGATTTCTGATGCTTACGTGTATTTATGCATGTTGCTGAACATGTTTAGTGGCTGCCTGGGCCTGAGCTCAGGAAGACACGTACGAGCTGACGTCCTGCCGATTGCAAATGCGTTGAGGGCTCCTAAATGTCTTTGAGTGCAGGCTCTTGCTGCTAGCAAAGACCGCTTTCTGGCCTCATGGGGGTAAGGATGGGGTAGGAAGACCTCCTAAAGCACACACTTTGACTGCCATCCTGGGGCGATTTTGGGGGGAGAAAAAAAAAAAAAGCCAAATAACCCAAAACCACGAAGCAGGCGGAGCTGAGTCCTGCTGCTGATACTACAGACTCTGAAGTGAAATAAGTTTAGAATAAATTGAGACCACCCCATTCTGCAGGGCTCAAAAGTCTTTCCAGGCCAGGAAGCATGAAATAAAACATTGCCTTGCTTGGCGGCGATGAGTTTGTTTAAGCGCTATGTTTAAGCGGGCAGTCTGTAGACCTGGGCCTACTCAGCAACTCCCAGCTTAGTAAGTCTCCTGAGGCTGGAAGTGGTTCCTGTGCCTCTCGTCACTATTTTGTGTTAAAGGAGGGTGGGGGATCTGTAGCTAAAGGCTGGCAGGTGCCAGAGCCTTGTCTGCAGCGGTGTGAAACTTAGAATCATAGAATCATTTACGTTAGAAAAGACCTTTAAGACTAACCATAACCCTAACACTGCCAAGTCCACCACTAAACTGTGTCCCTAAGCACCTGCTAGTTCTTTTTAAGGGCAGACCAAGTTAAAATAGGCTGAGGAGATAGATGCTCTGAGTCAGTGGCTGGCTGGTACAAAGCATATATAGTGCTCTGTGTCCCATTTCTTTAAAGGATTCCTCCTTCTAGGGAGGAAGCAACTTTTTCTGTTCCCTGACAAGATGAGATTTTATTCACTTAAGTGTAAGTGCATAAAGCGAGAGCTTCCAGGGTTGCATCCCTGCCTGCGGGGAAGC
>NW_009218047.1:1841-23868 GCF_000690835.1 Fulmarus glacialis | reverse complement strand
GATTCTATGATTCTATGATTCTATTATTGATTGCTGCCATACTATGAATTGCTGATAGTAATTTGTAATAGCTTGAGAGATATATATTCCCTTTATTAATCATAGGTATACTTGCTATTGGTGATTTTTGTGGTATTTGTGGTACTCTGTAATAAAGCAGAGAAATTTAGAGGCTAAAGCCTCCTTGTCCTTGTGCATTACAGAACCCTACAAACCCACAGTTGTGATCTCTACACACCCGCAGGCTGGGTAGCCCTTCAGGTCATGACATGAGGAGGACAAAAGGCAATTTCCCCAAAGAGCTCTGAGCCAGAGGAATGGAAGCGCTTGCGAGGTTGGCATCAGTGGCGCGGCAGCACCATGGCCAAGAGGTGAGCTGGGCGAGCTGAGAAGCAAACATGGAAAGTGGGAGCACACACAATGGGAGCAACTATAAACAAATTAAAATCGGTTAAAATCTGCAGTATTTCTGCATTTGTGAAATACCTAAGCTTGTTTAATTATACAGGAAAAGCTTTGGGAAATGGCAATGTGAAGAAGCTGCAACTGGGAAAATTGGTGAGTGCTGCTGGGAAAAGATGGCTGGACTTAGTGCTCTACTCTGCTACATACGTGCATTTCATGAAAGGAAAAAACAGTGATCTCCACTTGGATTTAACTCTCCTTTTGCGTCTCTTACACCACTACAGGTAAGAAAACAATTTATTTACAATGTCAATTTGCTTGTGGTTCTCAAACCTGGTTTTACTGCTCATCTGGTAGTTGTTTATATAGGTAGTTGCTAGGGAATAGAAGATGAATTGTCTTCATCTCAGCATGTGAAAAATCAAAAGTCTGCTACCTTGCTGCTGCCTTTGAAGGTCTATAGCAAAGGCAAGTGTAGGAGATGATAGGAGAGAATGAGCTTTAAGGCATCAAGCAAGAGCATTGCTATGAGCTGATGGAGATAAGATGATTCTTTCACCGTCCTCCTCCTCCCAGCAAAGGTAAAAAAGTGTTTTAACTAGAGCTGCTTGGAAAAGGGCTTTGTTTCTCCTAAATACACTTTTTATCTTTTTAAAGAAAAATCTGAACCTGAAACTTTGACTTTTGCCTGTACCAAAGGTGCCCATATGACTCAAAGGCTCAAAGGTGTTGCTGCAGAGGGGGTCTCCGCTGTTTGCTCCTGGGGCCAGGCTCTTCCCCCACGCACTCTCTCTCCTTTGCAGAGATGCCAGACCAGCACGCTTGCCACAGTGCATATCAGGAGATATCGTCATCCTGAGGCTTGGTGAGGAGAGCAGAGGTGTGAGACAGCCAAACAGTGACTCCCACAAGCCATTCGCAACAGTGCCAAATAAATTTTTTGCACACATCTGGCCAAAATGCTTTGGCCTTTACTGTTCAGTCTTTAGACGGAAGAGGAAAAAAAATAAATTTTCCACCAAAAACAAGTGCTGTTTTGTGAAAAGAAAACTCAAAATTTAACTTCAAAACAGTTTTGACAGAGATTTTCTAACCAGTGGTCTGGTAGAACGGAGGGTGCAGCGTCCCCTCCTGCCCTGGCAGCCAAGGGAAGGTGCATTGGAGGTCCTTGGAAATCCCCCCAGCTCCACAGCGTAACTCGTGGGGGCCCGGCCCCCTTTGCTTTGGAGGCCATGCAGCTCTCACAGGGCCCTGCTCACTGAAGGGTCTCTGCAAAGAAATGAAAGGATCCCTCTTGGTGCCTGAGATCCGGAGAGCTAACCCTAACCCTGCTGGTCAGGGTTTTCTTCCTGAAAAAATGAAATGTTGGCATTCAAACCATTTATGCTCATCTTTCCTGTGTGTTTTCTTTCTTTTTGTGGTTCCCACTCAGCAGCAATATTCTGCTCGCTGCAATTTATGGATAAACTTGCCCTCACTAAGATGGAAACCTCTGCAGCAGGGATATATGCTCATGTTGGTCGTTTTATTGCTTTTAGAGTGCGCACTGCTTCCAAAAACTGTGGCTGCTCAGCATTTTTTTTTCCACTTTAATATCTGCAAGATCTTGGTCTTGTCTTCTCTTTTTCATGTGCATTAACTTGAGAAATAAGCAGGCACTGTTTCTTAAATCCAGATAAAAAGGATACATAATAATTACCAGCTGTGTGGCTTCCTGAGGTGGTCCCCCCTGCCATGCTCCCCAATCTAATAAAACTAACTGTGAGGAAGATCTGATTATGACTATCAGCTGGCCACCATATTTGTTCATAATGGCCAATAAAATCTCAATCTAAAAAATAAAATTGTAATCTTTTTTTCTTTTTTTAGTAGGTGGAAGTAACTTAAAAGGTGCATGTGTATACAGGGCCCCTTGGTACCTGCCTCTGTGCTCACGTAACCATCCACGTGCCTCTCGCACAGCCAGCAAAATCTCAGCATTGAATCTCCTTCAGAGACAATTTTTGGTGGCCAGACAGCCTCTTCTCATGGTCCTTCCCCAGGCAGGTTTTGAACACTCCTGGTCAAGGCAATACTTCAACTCTCCAATTTTTTTCTTAAATGTTTTTTAAAAGAAGATTGAGCTCCTTCTGTAAGTTTCCTAGGTATCATGTAAAATATAATTTCCTTGACCTTTTTTTTCCCGAATTCTGAAACTTACTAAACAACAATACTTGGAACAAGAAAATAGTATCTAATGTGGTACTGCATAGTGTGCATTCAGGCTGAAAGGGAAAAAGGGAAATAATTTGTCACAAAGAAATTCTGCAAAGGAAAGTACTCCTAACAAAATATTTTTGTGCTAGAGGAACATAAAACAACTCTAAAAAGATTAAAAACAACATATGGTATTTTTCCTCCCCTCCCCCCCAATACTAGGACAACCAAACATGTAATTCAGCTTTTTATGATCTGGCATCAGTGGGTGCCAGTTATCATTGTTCAGTTGCCATCACACAGCTCCTTAACAGATTGCAGTATAGCTACAATTAATTAGGAGGAGAGCTCACTGCTGGCACTGCCACCCCAGGTCTCCTGGGGAGCACGTGGTCACTCCCCAATGGGGGGCGCGCGGCTGGCAAAGACCAGCAGGCTCTCCAGGATCCTTGACCCAGATTGTTCCAGAAATTCATTGCATTTACCACCATGTAATGACCAAACCTCAGCATCAAGAAAGGTGTGAGACAAGCCTTTGAGTACAGGAGGCAGCCACAAGTGGAGAGCTTAACAAAATACAAGAGCTCACTAAGTATGTTAGCTGTCACCTAAATGCACAGCTAAGATAGAAAAGTTCAAGTATCGTGCTGGAGCTACCACTCAGAAGCCATCCCGCTCCTCCCCGGGACAATTCAGCAGCTCTCAATGTGAGATCTGTAGGCCTTGAGGGAGACCCGACACAGAGAACCAGCATACCTGTGGCTTCGAGGCTGCTGAGCTTCCATCGCCTGTCTATCCGATAAATCTCGTTAAAGGAAGCTAAAAATAGAATAAGATTATTTCTCCATTTGCTTGGACCGGAGAGGGGGAGGGCTGTGCTGGGGAATGGGAGAAGCAGTCCTGTGTACGTGTCTGCAAAGCCAAGGAGGTATGTCCTCTAAGATGATTGTTTTTTATTAAGCTGCGTCTTAGTGAAAAAACTTTAATCCCAGTAAAGGCTTTTAGCTTCTGCTGACTTATATTATCAGGGAAGGTATATCTTTTACAGACTACCAATGATTTAAACATTTGTGTATGATGAAGCTAAAGAATTAAAGTAAATTGTCAGAGTATGCAGATCCCTTATAGTGCTGGTCTATACCAGCACTATAAGGCAAAGGCGAAGGCTTACACAATTGCAATGACTTCTTATTTAATAAATCCCTCTGTTTATATATTTACACAACAGGAAATGCTGAATACACGGAATATTTCAATTAGAAAAAAGAAGTTTCCCTTCATTGTTAGTTCTTCTATTATACCTTTTTTCCTCATTCATACTGAATGAAGAGTTAGATCTCCATCGCATTTTTAATACCCTGTTCCTATGCCTGTCCTCTGAAGTTTCCAGTGACAGATTTAAAAGGGAAAATATCTACAATACAGCCACAGTCCACATGATCTGCAGTGAGGTACAGTGTTTTCCCTACTCATAAAACATTAGCTGCTACGTATTATACTTCTACTAATTTGGCCTTGTACTTCCTTGTTAGTCTATTCATGTATCTCTTTCAAAAGCCCTGCAAAGCAGGAAAAGACTATTATCCTTGCAGATCCCGAATGAAGGAGTGAAAGAGGATTATTTAACTCGACTAAAGCTATACAGTGAGTCAAACCGGAATTAGAAAGAAGATCCAAGAACCGACACCTATAATCCACTGTTCCTACAGTCTTTTTTCCCCTCAATTCAGGGGATCTTTTCGTTCTCATATTTTCCATTCAGAAGACTATTTTTTTGCAGTGCTACTTTCATGTTTTTCAAGAAACTTGAGCCAAATTGTGAACAATTCCAGAAAAAAGTAATACACATGGGAGTCAAACTAGAAATCATGAAAGGGGTTCTCTTTATCCAGGTGCATAAATCTTTATGGAGCTTTTTAACCTGATGCTACCATCTTTAACTGGGAAATGTTGGAAAGTTAAAGACAAGGAAAAAACCCACTATAAATCATAGAAGGATGTAACAGGATTATTCACTATAATATTGGAGATGTTTCTGGCAAAACATACTTTATAATGTACTTTCTAATGGATGTTGTATTCTTAAAATTAAATAAAATAGCATAACTTAAATTACATTCATATTGCAATGAGGAAAATGGTAGCTGAATTAAAAAAGAGAAATACCATCTAAGTTCCAAGGCAATTACTTACAAATCTCCTAATTCTCATCATTTTGAAAATGCTTATGATTTTCAGATCTGGTGACAGCGGGGTTTTTATACAAGAAACTTTGAGGCCTCCGCTGTTGTTTTTCTGGGTGCTACAGTCCAGGCTGGTACCACCGCGGGGCAGATGAAATGGCATAGGAGAGGCTGGACAAGCACAGCCTAAGGATACAGAAGAGCATAAAGGGAAATGTAAGGTCTTTCATAAGTAGTACAGAGTTTTGAAAGTCTTACAGAATACGAACTATTTCCTTTAAAATTATTTTAAATTACTTGTTGTTTACGACAGAGCTTGTCAATCCAGCCAGCTGCAACCCAGGGTGGCCAGGCATGTGTGGCCGTGGCGGCTGAGGTCCATCTGGGGTCCACAGGTCGGGGCAGGGCAGACATCACCCTTTTGGCCTCCCTTTTCACCCACGGCTGTTCCTGCGGGAAGAGAAAAGAGCTTCTCAATCACACAGAAGCAGGAGCCAGCGGGGGAAGGAAGCCACAAACACCACTGCAGCTGCAGCTCCCCTGGCCTCAGAGGAGACCCAGATGGGTTTTGGGACCTGCCTCCAGCAAAACAACAGGGAGCACCCCAGGAGAGGAGGGACGTGGCCCCCGGCCTTCACCACAAAGGCTGTACCTTCACGCCAGGGTGCTAGCCTGATCGCCAACGGTGAGCTGCACCGGTTGGTGGTGGCACCGCATCGGGGGTGCCCATCCGCAGCACGGGGGCTGGGTGGCACCTACCCCCCCTCTTCCCCCAGCTCCCCGCTGCCTCATAATGGCAGTAATCAAACACACAAGCATCACCCATGAAATGCCACCTTGGAACGACCTTTGGGCCTCTGAAGGTTTTACATATCCCCCGTGACTTCTGTGGGCACAAGTAGCTATTGAGCATTGAGGCAAATGTAGTGATTAATTACTCAGATTTGCTGCTATGCAGAGTTTCTTTAACATCCTCTTTCTTTTCTTTTTTTAATCTTAAGTTTATCTTTTGAACACCAAACACTGCATCCTTTCAATCAAAACACTAATAAGCCTCTTCAAGTGGCTCGCTGGTTTGCAAAGCCGCTGCACCTACCTTCCTAACCTTATTCTTTGGCAAAGGACAGCTCCTGCATTGAAGCAGAAGCCAAATATAGACAGAGCTCAAGTACTATACAGTTTTTTAATATGACTGTCAGAATAGCAACTTTTAACGTTAATGTATCTTTAACAAAATACTATGAGTCAGAAGTTAAATTCCTTGTCCTCCCTTAGAGAGGCTGAGAGTTCAGGCTGGGGTGGGCATCTGGGTAGATAATGAGAGAATTTAGGATTGTGCAAATTGGATTTTTTGAGAATAAGACAACTATATAACCCTTATTCACGGGGCTAGAAAACCCATTTCATCCCAGCTATCCTTTGCAGGCATTGGCTGATGCAGGGTGGAGGTGACAGCACCCAGAGGAAGGCAAGGTACCACTGATGTATCAGGTGTATCAGCTACTGTCAGAGAAAATTGCCATGTTAGATGGCCGGGAGGCAACGCAGACAGCCATGGCTATGAACCTGAGATCTACAATATTACCTAATTATTTTTTCACAGAATCTGGAGGAGGGACATTCAGTCCTTTTGCCAGGACTTTATAAACACCTCCTTTTTAAGTACAGTATGAAAGCGCTCAGCAGCACACACCTCTAAGCAACACCTGAAACCTCCTCATCACAGCTCTCTGTGATATAGGATCAAAGCATAGCTGGCTCTAACTGCTTTTTAAAAACGTGGTTAAGAAAATGAATTGTGCAAATTCTTTGCCAAGTGATTAATATTAAAGAGGAGCAATCTCAATTACTAGTCGAAAGGGAAGCATGTTCTTAATAAGAGAACATTTGGACCAAAACAAAATGTCAAACATTTTCTGATCAGCTGCATCCTCAGCTTGATGTGCCTCCTACTCTCTCACAAGATCAGCGTCACCTACTGAGCTCGAGAGTGAAATCAGGCCTACAGCTTGGTGGCTTTTTCAAAGGGTGCTGGTGCCATCGGGGAGTTATGGCACGGTGGTGGGAACGGCCAGCCCACGTGGGGAGCATAGGCACAGTGGGGAGGTGGGAGCCCGAGCTTCGGAGGGACCTGAGGGGTGATGCACCCTTTGGGGTGCATGATGAGACTAGCAACTTTGGAAGAAAAACAAAAGTTGGTGAATACAAGTGAAATGAATACTCATAAGTAACGTACAAGACTATTTTTCAAAAGGTTTACTCCCCAAGGCCAAAGGTGTTCGTTTTCACCCCAGGGAAAACCATCAGGGTTCGCAAGCCTACAGCAGCTCTGGGCTTCACTAGGACCCCTCTGTGCCCGAGGTGTCTGGCTCCCTTGAAGCTGTACCATAAGACTTTATGACCAGTAGGAAAGGCTACCCTAAAGAACAAAATGAGGCCAAATGAGGCATCTGCATTGACCTATATATTTACAAACTACAGGTCCGACCTCTGCAACTAACATCATATACACATATGACAAGGATTTGAAAAACTATCATTAGAACTTGATCAAAGAGGTTTTCTTTAAAATATAACCCTCACCTGCACAAAGTGTTATTGCTGAAGGACCGGGAAGCACAAGGAAGTAGTAGCCTGAAAAAAGATGATTTCTGATAGCTCCAAGCAACAGAAAAGTGAGGCTTATGAAAACAACTGTTTCATAATCAAAACTATAGTAAGTGATAAGGCACTGTATTCTCTAGCGTGGAAACTAAGAAGCTGTTTTCATACAAAGATACTTGGCTTATTAAGTTAACTGAGAAGGTCACGGTGAAGCAGGATGATGTTCCCAGGAAATAAAACCCCAACAGTTTTCCTCATTATTATACCTATATTCCACATAGTGAGTAGGCACCTAGATGCTGTTACCACTATATATTAGATTAGCTGTAATTACTTCATTGTAACTGTGTGTTCTCCCTGGCCTTTACTCTCTCCTCTCTTCTTTTCAATTCAGATGCTAAACTGCAAGAGACAGCAGCAGTATTTTGGCTGTTTTACAGTCTGCTGCAGGAAGAGAAAAGCACCTACACCCTGGGTCTGGGACATGGAATCCGGGTCACCCTGGGTCAGATCTTCAAAGGCAAAGGTGGAAACGTGTTTCTGCAGGACCTTATGTCCCCATGCCTTGTTGGCCATCTTTGCTGGTTTACAGCGGACACCTCACCTGCAGCTCACCACAGGCAGAAGGAGTTCACAGAGCTGCTAAAAAGAAGGAAGGGTCTTGCTAAGCCCCTGCAGCCCCTCTTACCTTCATTTCATGGATCTGAAGTGTTCAATGCTTCATCCTACTTTTCTGAAGAGAAGAGCCCAAACCACAAGCTCGGGACTATTTGGATCTCAAATTTGATTCAGACTTATCTCCTTTTACCAACATCTGTTTTAATCTTTAATGAGGCAAACTGTACCTTAGTGTGCGATTTGGAAGAGAACCAAGAAAAACAGGGTTTTGATTTTCAGTTCATTTAAACACCAGACAGTCAAGAAACATCATCCTTCCAGCTAATTGAAGTCAGACTGCAGGTTGCTGCTAAGCTGGGACTAGGAGTTGCGTGCCGTATTGCGGCCCTGCATCGCCAATATGCACACGTGCAGAACAGCAGCCACACTGAAATGAAGGGTCACGAGCAAAACAGATAGTAAGAATACCACAGTAAAAAAAATAGGAAAAGAAAAATCGTTGAGGTACTAGTGCCAGACTACCGCTAATGGAAACTTTCTCTAGCCAAAGCCTTAAGCATCTTACAAACCACTTTTTGAAGTCAAATTCCAATATGAAGAGCTGGGAGCTTCTAGACTCTGTTTTTGACTGCAAGGGCACATCTCCACGCTGCTGCAGGAGTGGCTTTGATTAATTCTAGCAGCACCTGAGCTACCTTTATATGAGCTGCCGTGGAGACCAGCAGCAGACCTTCCACAGCAATAAGAAACTTAATGTGAATTTATTTACCTGTCCAAAACCTGAAGAAACTACTGTGTAAATACATCCCAAGCTCAGTTAGGGTGACATACTCTCCGCTTTCTAACTGCCTTCAATTGTGTTAAACACATTAGGCTCTTATTTTAAAAAAACTTGGTTTTATTTTCTGCTCAGAGGTTGCCACGGTACTGTGACAATCAAAAGAAATTAGATGTTTCAGTATGATAATTAATGCAATGAGCCTGGTGAATTCATCATGATTGCTGTAAATGTCATTCCTTGGGCCCACAGCTTGTTTTCACCTTGTTTTTACCTTTCTTCTTCCTCTTCTTTTTTTTTTTTTGTATGCTGATATCAGCACCTTTGGTAAGGATAAGTTGAAAAGCTACCATTGTTTAGAAGCACATTGGTTTGCAAGTCAAATAGCTGTTGTAGAGCTGACGAGTCCCTGGGGAACCTTTAACACCAGAAGGATAATTTTAAATTGGAATCTGAGATGACTATGGCCTGGCTGAAGATGAAACAGGGTGGAACCAATATGACCTTATTTTTAGAAAAAAAAAAAATATCTGAACATAACATTCAGGGCTCACTAATACATATGTGGCAGGAATCCATTAAAAAGTATGAAAGAGAATCTGGATTTGTTGGAATGGACAGGTGAAGACATTAGCTGTGCATTCAAGGAGAAGCAAACCAAGACAGAGATTAAACATTAATAATGTTTGTGTTGTGGTGAAAGGTAAATATTCTGGAGGAGGACTTGGCAGGGGGGTCAGGGAAGGCTCCTCAGGGACTGGCGTCCTTCTAGACTGTACCACTTTTCTTAGCTGTGCACTTGGAAGGTACTGTTTAGCCTATAGACAAAATTATAATGCTGTGACATGTTCGTCTCAGTCTGAAAGCACAGAGGACACTGTAATTCTATAAACAGTACTCTTTGCTTCTATTTTTTCTTTCTTTCTTTCTTTCTTTCTGGCCACAGTTGCTGCTGCCTCCATTTCCTCTTTGGGTTATTGCTGGCATTAATCTCTCCAGGGAGTTCTACTGCAGAGCACAAACCTACCAACTGCTGCCTTGAAGGCAATGTGACAGACATTCGAAGAAATGTATAGACATGCACATGTAAAATGATAGAATTTTATATGTATATTTTACTCACTTAAATAATTTTTAGCCCAACTTGACCTGGTATTCCTGGCCGCTAACACCAGATTAATCATTTTTCAATTGCCTGGGAAAGAAAGGCCAAGAATCGTTTAATTGTAATGGTCTCTTTAAATACAATATATATTATATTTCACAAGAAATTGTACCTATGGTCTTCCACGGAAACAAAACCAAAACGAGAACCATGCATTGCATGAGAGTATTGCCAGAAAGACAGTTGCAGCCGTTATGATGTCCTTGGCCCAGCGAAGGGTGGCTGTCAGAGGAATGAGGTGGTGTCTCCAGCTCCAGCCACTGCTGCTTTCCAGCCTCTGCTCTCCCCCTAAGGATGAGAAGTGGGGTGGGAGGGTGAATGCTCCTCATGCCTCGCCTGGGAGCCATGTGGAGAGTTTCTGGTGGGAAGCTGGTTGGCAGCAAGGGAAGTTTATGGATTGAGTGTGTGAGCCAACAGAGGAGACGCTGGGTAAGTCTAAAAATGTCCGGGCAAAATATGCAAGCCAAAGTACATACACGCAGAAGAGAGAATGCAGGGCAGCGGGTGGATAAACAGTAGAAGAATGAAGTAGCTGCATAAACATTACTGGAAAACTTCAGACTGGTACAGAAGGGCTGTGAGGCCCTTAGATACTTGAAGGCTTCTATATGTGTACTGGGGTCTCAGCTCCCATTACTGCCACTGAAAATTAGGGGGCAGTTCAACAGGTCACTGATGGCCAACTGAAACGCCCTTGTCATCTGAGCTGACTGCTCCAGCTGCTCTTCCAGAAAGGCAAGGGTCTCATCTGCCAGCCTTTTACCAGTGTCTGGGCTACCCTAAGGCTTTTCAAATGGCTTGAGATACAGGCAACCGAATTAAGCTCTTAATCAGCAGAGTGGTGGAGCATAAGGCTTAGTTCAGGCTGCCTTTGGTATGCAGCTGGGGCTCAGACAAGTTGGCTAAATGTAGGCATCTATGTTATGTTGTTTTAGGCGCTACGGGATATCCCATGTGGCCTCTCGTACATCCCACGTTAGATCTGCCAGCCCTGTGCAGCTCCTGGGTGTCTGCGGTGCTCCTGGTGTCTCCAACTACATAGGCATCTGGATTTCATCCCCCATGGCTGCTTAGCTTTAGGCTCCACTGACTGCATTGGCCTGCCCTCTCTGTTATGCTCAGAACTTAAAGACCTATAGATACATAGACATTCAACTTCAGGTTTCTCCTTCTTGAGCTGAATAGCATCCCAAATGTTTACCTAACCAGATGGATATGCTGAAGACTCCTTAGAGCTACTCATATCCACCCGAGGGAAAAAAAAAGAGTTTTATCAAATTTTATCAACAGTTTCAGGAAGATTATATTGGCTGGATTGGATAGCTTTTTGTCTTGAAACATTTCTTGCCAGCAAGCAACCTATGTTAAAAAAAAAGCAGTAACAATTGAAACTGTAACAGACCCTATAGCTTTCTCTGCCCCGAGATATCAGAGGGTTCATTTCAAGTATTTGTCAAAGGAGAAATATCATTTAAAAAAAAAAGTATTCGTTATTGCTTTTATTATTTGAGAGGCTGTCTGGAAAATTTCACCAAATTAAACTGGAAACTAAATAGTACAGCAATTTTCAGTCCATTTTCTCCGTTCTTGGAGCAGTTCTAATTATTCCTTCAGAGTCAGCTCCTAGGGACCAAAATCTATTGCCTGTACACAAAATCAGGCAAACACAGACCCAATCTCTAAAAATTTACAACCTGACTAAAATCTTAATCCAGCAAACCATTTACTCACTCGCTTTACAGTAAGTGTTTAAATAGCTAAAGGCTCTTACAGTCATGCTTAACAGATGATTCGAGTGAATATAAAATATGCTTGTCGCTCTCTGATTTTTGCCAGAATTTCCATAACTTGTATAGGCACAGAGCTTGGGAACACGAGAGCTGAAATTCTAAGCAGTCTTTTTATACATACACACATACATACTCTCTCTGTCTCTCTATGTGTGTATGTGTAGTATACATATAGATCCGTGTATAAATATGTATACATGTACATATGTATATCTAATTACAAAGCTTGCACAAATGCTGGGAATCTTAGTCACTGCTGTGAACTGGAAAGGTCACTTGAGCTGTATGAATTCAGAGAATTTGCTCTGGGGAGAGAGTCTGGAAGTGTCAGCCCATATAGCTGTCCAAGTATGGGAAAATAATTCCAGAATATTTTTTTTAATAGGGATGAGCCTGAACAGCAAACCTAGAGCCAAACCATCCCAAATGTAGCGGAGCTTGAAACTGAGTTATAAATTGATTTCTTCATAGAGAAACAGTCATCCATCTTCCAGAAGGACAGTCAGGAGGGTCCAGTCATAATACTGGGTAGGAGCCATCTCTCAGTTTTTCACCCCCAATAAGGTCATTCATTAAAATAGTTGCCAGCACTACGCTATATGCTTCTCTTTTGCATTGCTCTGACTGACTCAGAAGGCTACAGGGGTCAGCTGAGTGGACCAGTAGCTGTTTGAACTCTCATCTGGATGACCCTTCATCCACCTTTCCCACATCAACGTGAGCATGAGTTTTCCTCTGTGTTTGATGACTCTTTCAAGTCCTCAGTGAAATTTAGACCAGTTTCACAGGACTGCAGATCAAATCACAGATCTCTGCCTTTTCTGTCAGGGACTTTTGGCCACGTTTGACCCAAGTGATGACATTTGTAGAATACGTTAGTGAACCGTGATTACAGGAGCCTCTGCTCACCCATCCTTACCCAACACCAGCTGTATGGCCCCGAGGGGGAGGGGAGAGAGGAGGGAAATACGCTACCACCTTGGGAAGGGGATTGCAGATGTAGGAAGGCTAGGAAAATCCCCTCAATGGCCTGAGGGAGTGCAGGAGGAGGAGCAAGTGAGGGCAGTGCTCTGTGGAGGCATCCTGCCCCTTAACAGTGTCAGCTGAACCCTTTGGCACTGACTGATGTCGGAAGGGGTACTCAGTCTGCAGTTTTTTACTTGATATTTAATGCCCCAGGGCTGTTACCTGCTGAGGAATAACCAGGGTAATTGTAACATGTGCTTACTTACAAGGCACAAATACGGTAGGGTAAACTCCTTTAAGGAATCTTTGTTCTATTTTCTTCCTGTATTTCGTTTCCAATTCCTCAAGATGCAGTGGTTGCCCCTGGCAACATTCCCCGGATTCTTCCCAAAATTTGTGAAGACAAAAGGGCACATCTGAGGACAAGCCAGCTTGGTCATTAAATAAACATTCCCTTTCCATTCAGTGGCAGCATCAGAGCCACAGAAAATCTTTTGCCTGGGTAGTTCCCTGAGATTACTGTCATTTATTACCAAAGCTACTGGGTCTTGCAGCAGAAACCTAACAAGCCCCGCTCCCGTAGCACAACACATCTCTTAGCACATCCTGGGACATGCACAGTCCTGCTACTCAGAGAACAAGAAATGCTTCATCAAAATACTTGATGAAATGATCCTCTTTGAAGTTCAAAGTTATCCATTTAAAGAAAAAAAAAATCCACAAAAATATTCTTAATTATTTTTTTAATTCCAGACTAGTTTGAAATCTATTACCACAGACTTCAAAAAAGATTTTAAGTGGATAGCAGCTCTATAGCTGCCTTCACAGAAATTTTTATCTAACATTCTTGAGCGGATGACCCACGATTGCATAATATTTTTTGTGGCCCACAAGTAGCCTAACAAAAATAGGAAACCAAAATAGGCACAAAACTTCACAATGAGAAAAAAATAGTGAGAAAGATTAAGAAAAAAAATTCAGTAATTATTATAAATAAATCCTTAACTCCATCTGCACAGTATTTAATTACAGCAAAGAGAGAAAATGAAACCCTTCAGACACCAATATTTTCAGGCAATTGACTTATCTTGGCACTAGCGCAGCCATATTACAATGAAATGAACCTAAGTCTGTAAAACCTTGGCTGTAAAAGCAGATTTTCCAGAGGATGGATGGATATTGGAGAAGAGAAATATGATTTGCTTACGGGCTGAAGTACACATTAGGCGGGGCTGTATGCAAAATATGGCACAGAGGTCAGAAAATATGTCACTGAAATGTAAGCTGCTGAAGAGAAAAATCAGTTGGAGAGAGCAATGTGGTAGAGAAGAAGCAATTTGAACCAAGAATCTGTCAATTCAAGTTAACAAGGGGTTAAGTCCTGCTTTAAGTAATTTTTTAAAAGAAATTTTACAAACAGTGTTGGCTTGAAAAAAGGCATATACTCACAGTGCCAGTAAACAGACATTCGTACTTGTCAAGAAGGAAATGGAAACTTTCTTAGTAAAAGATATATAGCAGTGGAGCTAATCTTCAGATTTTGACCTCCATATGTTAAGATTAAAGCATATCGTTGTGGCACGGTCATCGTTTAGTCCTTGCTGGCTGTACAGTATGTCTTCACTTTCTCGATTTTGCAGTTTATTATCATTTTTAACCCCTTTATTTTAAGAGGGATCCGAGTGTTTTTGCAGGACAGCAGGCAAGGGTGTATTTGCAAGACAGATCAGCTTGCCAGAGCCTTTACCAACTTGCCTGCTCAGTGCTCAACCAACCAGAGAGGGATTAATCCATAAATCATCCTGGCCCTAATTTCTTAATAGTTCAGATGGAGATTGATAATTAGAATTAGTTGACCAGCGAACAGCTGTCATTTAACTAAATGCAGTTAAATGAATACCCTAAATTTTACTACAAAGAAGGACTATTTTTTCAGCCCCATACTCGAACCACTTAAATTCCATATTCCCAGTTTAGAGCTGACAAAGAAGCAAGAGGGTAAATACTATGCAAAGAAAGGCTGAACTCCAGGAAAATTTAGGGTGAGGTTTTCCAAAAGCACTTCCCCATCGCCTAACGGGAATGTTACCACTTCTCTGGGAAGAGTGACACTGAGTGTTTCTGAACCCTCAGAGAAGTCCTCCTCGCCCCAGGCGAGCTGTGTCCTGTGAGGTTTGACGGTGGTGCCCTCCACAGTGATGGACATGGCAGAGCTTGGTTGCCTTCACCAGTGTCGTAAAGAGAGTTAAGCTGCCTAGCCCGGCTGTGGGTAAACCACACTGGCCCAGACTGGCGCATGGGCTGCTTTGCTCTTTGCTAACTGACTCTCCGCGCTGCTGCAGCTACGTCGTGCAGGCGTGCTTCAAACCAGGAGCGCAGCTGCCCGGCGCTGGCCTCTGCCTGCTGCCTGGCCGAGGGGATGCTTGGCCTCTGCTCCTAGCGCGTCCCAGCAGAGCAGGCAGCATAGCCGCAGATCCGGTTGGAAAAGACCCGCAGTTCTTTGCTTTGGCCTGCTCCTAGCGCGTCCCAGCAGAGCAGGCAGCATAGCCACAGATCCGGCTGGAAAAGACCCGCAGTTCTTCGCTTCGGCTGGGACCCCACGGGAGTGTACTGCAGCCCCTCGCCTGCAGAACCTGCCCTGTCTCCTCCAGTGCCTAGTATGCTCGCCTAGGTTGAAGTATCAGGTTCATGACAATGTTTGAACTTGAGCTGCTGACCCACGCGTCCCAGCAGAGCAGGCAGCATAGCCACAGATCCGGCTGGAAAAGACCCGCAGTTCTTCGCTTCGGCTGGGACCCCACGGGAGTGTACTGCAGCCCCTCGCCTGCAGAACCTGCCCTGTCTCCTCCAGTGCCTAGTATGCTCGCCTAGGTTGAAGTATCAGGTTCATGACAATGTTTGAACTTGAGCTGCTGACCCAAGTTAAAACGGAACAAACCACTATTCACAGCTCTTTGAAATCAGGTTAGTGGACCTAGATCAGGAAGATACCTTTTTTCCTATACTAGCAAAGGCATACTCCCAAAGATGCTCTCTCACTTTGTCAGCTTGTTTTGGTGTTGTGGTCTTGCCCAGGCTCTCATGTAGTTAACACCAGCCTGTTCTTTTTCCACCCAAAAGCAAATGAGCAAGGCCATTTCTGTGCAAACTAGGTACCAAGTGTACATTTGTATGAGATGTTTTAATAACAGCAGCCCTGGAATGTAAAGATAACACGCCCGGCTCTATTTACAGAAGAGGCTGAGGATGTAGCATACATTTACATATCATTATTGTAATAAGGAAGAGTAACTTTCCATGTCTCCGAGTGCTTCTCTTACTTCTAGAAGCTGTGAAGAAGGGACACAGCAAAAGGGGAGCCTGTCAGGAATGAGGATCTGGTGTAAAGGGCATACAAACAGAAGGCAGGATATTACCGAAAACCCAGGGGTGGCCATAAAAAAGCCTATTTAAAATTACCTCTGTAATTGTAAAAGTTCCACTTGTTGGTATATTATGTTCCTAGTGGAGATGTTGTTATGAAATTAAGGCGAACATGTTACGTTATTCCTGTTGATCATCCTTATGTTTATTCATACACTGTAGGGTAATTTACTCAAATGTTAACTCCTGGAATTTCTCACTATAAGGCAATCGGATATAAGGAAAAAAAGCAATATTAGTCCAGGCCTGGCTGTAGATACCCCCTCACAATCCAAAATAATTCAATTTAAGCATGAAGCAATCTTCTCAGAAAGGCCGTTCTTGCTGGAGAGGGAGACGGGCAGCAACGTGAGCTCTGCTCCTCAGCTGGAAGCCATTGGGAGGCAAGGGGAGCACGCAGCTGGCCTGAGGCAGGAGGGTCGGCTGGGGGAGCGGTTACTGGGTACTGCCAGCACGGGGGCGGCGGCGGCGGGGCTCTGCGTGGTCTGAAGATACGTCCCTTGCAGTGGCCTGGGGCACCTTACTCTTGTGAAAGAGTCAAATAAAACATTTTAATTATCTCTGTGAGTATCACGTTGCTTTAAAAGTCGCTTGCTGTACACAATGTAAATCTTGTCATTTCGAGGATGCAGAGGTGTTTGCAAGAAGGCAGGTGTTCAGGGAGAAGGAAAAAAAACCCACAGGAAGCCAATGGGAACACAAAAGAAGCAAAATCCCTCCCATCAAAATACAGTGAGCTGCTTTGCCTAGGTAAAGGTTAGCTCTGTGTCCTCCAGAAGGGAAGACTAATGCTTGGCTCACAATAAAATAAAGAGAACATTGCAGCCTGTTCGAGTGAATAATTAACTATTCAAATTTTAAAATGGCCAAGCATTCAACAGACACTAAAATGGGAGCCATTCTGAATGCTCTTGGATTTCCAGGCATACTGTGTTTATCTGGAGAATAGGTTCTTGCAGTCTGAAGCTAAGTTAATGACACTACCTGACTTTTTTCTTCATTTTAACTTCCTGGTTTAATTGGCAATTTGTGTAACGCAGCTAAATCCTTATAAATCCCAACAGCAACAACCCACATATCCTGACTGACTGCTGGCTCTATAGTGACCGGTTGCTCTTTTAAAAAGATGCTGAGGAATGTATAGGCTGTGGATAAGAGACATCTGGGTAACAAGAACTGACTTATGTCTGCAATTGATCTTATTTACTCATACAAAGACTGGTGATGTTGCAGGAGGAAATGCTCAAAGGTCTGGCCTCAAGCTCTCGGTGTCAAAGTTAATGGTGTTGAGCTCCAAGAACACCTTAACAGTCAACTCTAATTGCAAATATGTACTTCTTCTGCCAGGTCCCAATAGCAATTACAAGGGAGGGGATTGAGTTCAGTCTTTCTGAGGGCCCTTTTCCAAGAGTTTCCTGGGCTGAAACCTCCCCAGCTCCACTGGCAGAGGGCTCCTTCGCAGGCCCTGGGAACAAGGACACAAAAGGAGCAGACAGAAGAGGCTCACGACAGCCCTAACCGTATTTATGGGCAACAAAACATGCAAAACCCGGCTGGCATGTCAGGACGGTGATCAGCAACTCAGTTCAAAGTATTAGTTATTGAGCCTGGTGAGGTCCGGGAGGCTTAGTCACGCAGCAGCTTAGTCAGCTCTGCATCGCTTCAGCCTGTCCCAGACCCAGAGGGATTAGGATCACTATGCGGGAAAATTCAGAGCAAAGTCTGACCACCAGCCAGCCTGCGGGACGGTCTCCTCTTGCTGAAAGTTTCAGGCCATATTTATTCCCTCACCTGCACGCCCCATCCAGCACCTGAGTGGTGAGGGTCACTCCGGTAAAAGACACAGCTCCAGGCTCATTTTTCCACATAGCCACGGAGTGTAAACAGCTAAAAATGGAAAACTTCCAATTAAAACAAGAACACAGCATGTGGCATGGTAAGTGAGCCACGCTTACATTTGCCCAAGTGTTCTGTCTTGGGACTGATGAGGACCTCTATTGTATAGAAACGACTTTCTCTATAAACAGTCTCTGTTCCTCTTGGAAAGGATACCGTAACTTTCCAAATACTGCTACACCTGCTTCCCCAAAAAGTTGATCCGTGTACACGGGTGTGTCGGCTGTTTCAAAATGGCTACTGTGGCATAAGCTCACATCTTTCCACAGCCATACAAATTATTAATTGAGTAGCTTATTAAGCTTAAAACAGGATCCAGGGTAATTTAGGGAGTTTGTGAGCTCACTTTGATACACAGGATGTAGCTGCGCTGTCGATTGATTGACGTTTTGCTACAAGCCTTTGTTTTTCGAAGGGTACGAATGTGTTTCTGCAAATGCAGCAGAGGGGGATTAGCTCTGAATTCCACCACCGAGGAGCATTTTATCTTTCATCCCTTTCACGCAGTAACGAATGGGAGCTGTCACTATTGCGTAAATTACATTTCTCTCTCTGCTCTTACGTATGTAAATGCCTAATCCCGTATGTAAAAGCAGTGGTACACAGTAGGCAAAAATCTTCTTTAGAGACGCGTTGTGGAAGGCTTGGATTACAGCCTGGGAAGAACGTTTAGTAACAGCAGCAGTGTTCCCAAATTCCTTTTTCAGAGTTTGCACAACCAGTAAAAGGAGCTTTAAACTCACACTGAAAATTGATACAATTTGTTTGTTGATATAGTTACCATCATCTGCAGTTGTATAATTTATTATCGCCTACCGCTGCTGGGGATAATAAAGGAGTGAGTGGGTTTTGTGATGTGAGTAAAACATGAGCACAAAATCTCCACTGGAAATACTGAGTCACTTAATAAACATGTAGACCACAAATTCATTGTACATTATTCATTATGCAGGTTACAGATGGGCCTGAAATAGAGGAGCCTGCTTAGGTCTGCGTGCACATCTGCCGGTACACACAGGCTCGAGCGGGGAGGGAGGGTGCCCGGCCCTGGATATCACTTCAGCCCCTCTCCAAAGACAGAGGCCAGAGAGAAAGTTTGGATGCAACAGACTGTATTGCAGCTACCTCCAGGCCTGGCAGCCTGCAATTTTATAGGTTTTGGCTGATCTCCAATGTAAATGTTGTTAAAGATGTCCTTGCAGGAATAATGATCGGGGGTGTCTGTATTCTTATAAACAGCGGATAAAAGATACGAGATATCACAGCTTCTTTTTGACTCTGCTGTCTACCTCGGGCACAGCAGCGGCAGCTGGCTGGACCCGTGTAGCCTGGCCTCCTGGCAGCAAAGCAGGCAGGGACAGGGTCCAGATATGGCCACAGGATAGTTTGTCTCAGTCGTGCAGATGTGCCAGCCTGACACGAGCTGATCAGACGGCTGGCGAGACCCTCATCTGACCAGCTCTGAGGGACCAGTTCTGTCCGAAGGAAAAGCAAGATGCATGTCTTCTCCCTGCAGGAAGCCTGCACAGCCCCGCAGTCAGGCCAGAGGTTAGGACTGGTGACTTCGGCATTTATTTTAGACCCCTGGGAGGAGAGAAGCACCTGCAGAGAGAAATGCAGGGGATGTGAGGGCTCTGGTAGTGCACAGCGGCAGGGAGCAGGGACCAGCCAGCCGCAGAAGTGGCTCTGGAAGCAGGTCCTGCCCCAGAGCTTTAGCCAGAGGAATAAGGGCAGTGCTTTACCTCAGCCTTCTTCTCACCTGGTGCACTCGCCTAACCCAAAATAAGCAGCACAACCTGCCTTTTCAAGGGTGGAAACTTGCTCACCTGCTTGGGGGGGGGGGAACCCCAAACCTTTGAAGATTATGTGTAGCTGTGCCAACTGGTGACACCTGTCATAACATGAATAAACTACTAAGATTTTGCATTTGCCATTTAAAGTGCATTTTGTAGGTGAAATACAAGGAAATTGGTGTTCAGTGTAAGCCCAAATGCTAATCCTGCACGTGTTTCGGGGCGGGGGAGGGAATAGGAGGAATTGTGGGAGATCTATTCTAACCGAGTAAACCCCATCGCTTTCCTCATTTTTTTCAGCAATGGACCTAAGTCTTGACTAGGTATTGACTCTAAGTATTGACTCCCCTGGGATAAGGAACCACTTGCAGATTTAGCCTCATGGCAGAACTGATAGACATCAGTATAACTCGCCCAAACTGAAGCATTTATTTGCTTTCTCAGATTTTTGCTGCTGTATTAAAGAAGGCCCATTATTGACAATTTCCAGGAAAAGCTCTGCAATCACATTTTTCTTCACTGCATAAGCCCTTAGATGTATCTCAATCATTACACATGTTTCATCAGTCTCTTTTTTTTTTTTTTTTTAAACGGCCGTGCAGTGCTGCAGTTCAAATCTCTAGAAAGGCTGTAATTTCCTTGGATCGTCATAACTCTGTTGTAACAAAACGGGCAAAATGCTTAATGGCAACCTTAGTACTATTCCTTGCAGACGGTCGTGGTTTGACATTTAGACAAATGCTCACCCAGCATACAAACACAAGGGCATTCCAGCTCAGGTGGCGAGGCACGGCCATGCGCTCCATCTGCGATCCCTTTGTGCAGTTGTGAGGGTGCCTACAAAATGCCAGTCAAAAAGATAGGACCACCATCTTACCTAGAAATCACATTACAGGCATTCATATTTTCAGTGCATTTTACACCCTTCCCCACCTCTTGAAAAGCCACTCTACTCATTTGCAGTTGACAACACATCTATCCAAATTCAATCCTACAGCAGTTTCCTAGGTAACTAGCACTTTGGCACAGAAACCCTCTACACGGCAGAACGAGCCAAAACACCCGTTAGCATTTCCACTTCTTTTCACTCCTTTTGAAACATGCAAAGATACAAAAAACCACCACAGAAGCATTAAAAAAAAAGAAAACCAAACCCAAACCAACCAACAAGAAAGCCAATGGCAAGGTATGTTCAGCTGCTCTGTTTAACTTTCATCCAGGAAATTCTGCATCCGCCAAAAATTAGCTCAGATCTGGAGACAAGACCAATCTAAGGTCTGAAACTCTTTTTCAAGGGTTGGACCTCTTCGGGTTATCTTCATAGATCCCAAAGACCTCTCTAGGCTCTGAGTCACACTTGCAGTATGGACAGATATTTCTGAATCACGCAGGGAGCTAATAATTTGAGTCTCTGCTCTCCCAGCCCTCTTACCGTAGCCAAGCTCCAGTGGGGCCTTACAAGGGCTGCAGGGCAAGGACCATTATCTCCAGCCTGTTAGTGGACTTCTGAGGAGGTGTTTCCTCAGATTGCCTTGTAACACCGTCCAGTAGATCCTCCCCCTTTCCTCTTCCATATCTTGGCTGCAGAGCTGAGACCACTACTGCGGGATCACGCCAGCCCTCATCTCTAGTCCTCTGCACGTGGCTGCGGCTCACTTACCAAAGGTTCCTCTACCCATCTCAAGAGAGAGAGACTCTGCAGTCCCCACTGTGGGACTGGTGTCTGGAGGACTCTGGCGGAGGAATGTCAATGAGGGACGGGGCAGAGTGACTCCTGAGTTTGCTCTGGCTGCCTTGCTGTAGGCCAGCAAGCGCAGCTGGTTCAGCGGCGCAGTTGTGGTTGCGGCAGCTGTGGTGAGGCAGAATGCATTTCTTCGTTTCACATGCAAGAAAAAAGCAAATTCTTGCCCTCGCCTAATATCCACATGCGGTGCATTCAGGCACTGGAAAAAAAGCCACAGCCTGAAGCCAGGATCATATTAAAAGAGATCGGGCTGCAAAGCTACACTGACAGCCCTTCCTGGCATTAGCATGCACACACACACACCGAGCTGATCCCTACAAAAAGGTAATTAAGGTGCACACACACACAGAGCTGATCCCTACAAAAAAGTAATTAAGGTGAGGGGGAAACCTGGGAGTGGCTGGCATAAAATGCCCTAAAGGGGAGGAGTGGGCTCAGGAATGTGCATCTGAAGGGCTTGGTCCGG